>NC_056729.1:1254193273-1254268273 GCF_019279795.1 Protopterus annectens
GTTCCCATGGTCAGTGGATGCACCACATCTCTGCAAGGGAATAACGGTGGATATTTTCCCATCAGCTGGGATGCAGAAGGTGGCTACATTATGACTGCAAAGAGTTCCCAATGGTGTTACTAATCCATGTTGGATCCCATGTAGGACAGGGCCTGGGATGTTAGTAGATGCTATAGATGCTGTGTTTTTGTCTGTAGAGAGGTTATTTATGACCTGCTCATTAGAGATTCAAGGTATGGGACAGGTTGTAGGGATGTCATGTGGTGGTGACAGAGGAGTGAAGCTTTCACAGAACCTGTCAGCCAACATGTTAGCTATGTCTACAGGCTCATTATATGTGGTATCATTAGCTCTGAATTCAGCAACAATCTGGGCCTTTCCTTTTAGGTTACACATGTAACCTCACAATGCCTTGTGGTTGTCCTTTGTGGAGGAGGCTATTTTAATCCCATACTTTGTTTTGCAAGACTTCACAGCAACACTTATTTGCTTGTTTAAGCTGAGAAGGGAGTATTTCCATTTTAGAGGGGCTCCCTCCCTCCTACTCTTACACTGCAATGTCTACCTCTTATTGTAAAGCCTGCTAATGGCAGTTGTCCACCAGGCAGATTTGCTATGCCATGAGGAGCTTGTTTTGCTCCTGTCAGATACAGCCAAGTTAATGCAGTTGTACAAGTGCTTGTATAAAGCATTGCTGTAGAGCTCGGCATAGTTGCCAGTTCCATCTGAGGGGGGAGGTGCAGTGACGCTAGTTATACCATCCCATAGGAGGTTATAATCTGCTTTGGTGAAGTTTATTAGTTTATATTTTGCAAGGGGGGGGTGTCAGGTATGATACTTACTTTGAATGAGATCGATTTGTGGTCAGATCTCACCAGGGAGGACCTCACAGTGGGGGTGCTACAGTGGTCCCCCATATTGGTAAGCACCCGATCCAGTAAGTTGGTTCCCCCTGTGGGGATGTCAAACTGCTGGTCCATGACATTGCAGTTAATGAAGTCGACTAACCTTTGGGAAAGTCAGTTTGAGCACAAGTAATCTACCCAGTCAGTGAGTAGTTAAAGTCACCCAATACCATGTTGTTTGGATGTATCTTAATAGACTCAAGTAGATCCAAATAAGCACAGTGGGTGTCCTGATTCATGAAGTTGCTCCTTTAGCTTGCAATGACTTGATTAGGTGCCCTACAAGCAGTCAATAGTACCTGCAGTTTCTCCAGGAAATCATACTTTTTAACCAATCTGGTTGTGTATATATCCTTAATGAATATTTATACACCGCCTCCATTACTTTGCACTCCTTAAGTTTGAGGTCTGAACATGTGGAATGGGGTGTAGCCTGGTATGGCTGTGGTGTTCTCCACAGTCTTGAACCAGGTGTCTATGACTACTCAAATGTCTGCATCTTCCAAGGTAGGGACAGCTTCCAGTGAGTGGAGTTTCGTGTTGACATTCCTAGTGTTTAGCACCACAACTGTGATGGTTTTTTGTAGATGGGGCTCACATTGGAAATTTTGTCCTTGAGACACCACCTAAAAAGCACACTATGGGGATGGCAACAGTCTTGGCCAGTAGCTGAAATCCCAAGGATGACAGATGAAGACCTTATCTGGCAAAGCCTTAAGGCCTTTTAAGTATGTCATCCCAGGATGATAGATAGTGGATCTCGTTACAATGACACCACATGCTAAGGCAATTATTGAAGTCAATCTTTTTTTGTTTGTATTGAGGCATCATCCTAGGTGAAGGTAAAATACAGCTGAAGGCCAAGGGCATACCTGCCTGAGACACTATGTCTGAAGTCATACACAGCAAAAATAACTATGACATAGTCATAACATTACCTGATGTTGACAGACTTGAGTGCATGTGTGATATGGCATATCCTGGTACCTCACAAACAGCTGATTGTGACCTTTTCCTTATGTCTCATAGTGTGAGGGACATCAATGTGCCTCATGATGTAATTGCCTATGACTAATATGTTTGACTATGTGTTTTGCCTTTGGTATTTGACCAGTGAGACAGTGGTGCATGAGCTGTTATGTGTTCTGTATTCTGCAGAGGTAGGATTATGTGTAGCGAGCTTGCATTTGGGTTTCTATGGTGTAAGGTGTTTATATATGTTTCTGGTAAGGAACTCCGCACACGTAGGTATGTGTGATGTGGGTTTGGGTGGAATAGGAGGTGAGGTGTGCATGTTGGCAACTTGCTCATTGTTATTTGTACTAACTGGTGTGTGAGAGAGCATAGATTCAAGGTTTTTAGTATAGTGACATCTCTCACACATTGTGTTTCTGTGGAGTAGAAGTAGAGGGTTTGGGACACTCTCCACATCTCATCAGCAGTCAGTGATAATGCCGTTAGCAATAGATTATTGCTTGTGTATACATCACAGCAGGCCATGTTTAGCCAGTGGCCTGACAGATGCATAAATGTAACATGTCATCACCTTTATATATGTCATCCTAAGATAAAAGAGTACCTGACAGTGTTGCATAACATGATAGCTTGAGTATGCTGCTTTGCCAGGCATGTGGCACTTACATTAATCATAATCCTGTTATTAGGTAGGGTTGCAATAGCATTCCTATAAATGTGACAATGTGAAACTCCAACAAAGTAAGGGTCATGCTGCTATACCCTGGGTATTCACAGCCTCATACATGCTGTATGTAGGCACTCTTTGCAGTGTAGATGTGGATTTCCTTGCATGCACAGAAAACTTGTTCAACATTGCAGTCATTACTTTAGCCTTGCAAGTCTACAATGCCTGTCATGCAACCAGACATCAAATGGATGTTGTGTGAAATGATGTGGGAACACAGTTTTGTGTACTGGTAACAGAAATGTACAGTATGACATACCTGGGATATGCGGGAGTGACAAACACATTGGCCAAATGTGGCCACTCCTCAACAGTAGGCCTCACATCCATGTCACTCAGATGTCCACCATTATGCTGTTGAAGGGCAGGATGCATGAATTGCTGTGAAACTGTCGCCTAACATGGATCACTGCTGCTTTGGAGCTTGGTAGAGCAAACTTAGACATGTATGTCACCTGACTTTGGACATTATATTGTGACACAGCAGCTGTGCTCCTAATCACCATTAGGTCAGTACCCTAGTCAAATCCTACAAGCCTCAGAACACAAGGCATAATACATGCAAAAGTCAAATGATTGATCTGGTTTCATCTACCTGGAAAAGGCTACAAAAGCCTACAGAGCCTTGCATCATGTAGGACAAGTGTATGAATCAACAAACAGGCTGTGGCCTGCTTCTAATCTTGAGCTTGGTGCTAATGTTTTACTTCTGATGAGAGAAAAAGAATAGGAGCTTTGTATCCCAGCAGAGTGTGGCCATGGTGAGACCAGCATTAGTAGTAGCCAGGCACCAGCAATTCAGGTGACTCCCTTTCCAGCATTCTTCACAAGGTAATCATTTTCAGTAAGCACTGCTTGATTAGTGTCTAACTGCAGAATAACTGCATAAATACTCCATCCTTGCCTTTACAGGGTGTACGTATTTGTTTCCCTTGCGGTGTTTGACAGTGCTCTGTAAAGACTCAGACACCTTGGGTGACAATTTTCTCGAAAACTATGATAGAATTAACTCCAATACCGAGTTGCACACAGGACAATCAGCATGCAGTGACAAACACTGTCCCCAGAAGTCTCAGTAGTCTGATATTTAAAGCCATGAAAAGAATTATCATGGAAATGAACAATAAAGATGTAGTACACCTGCAGACACTGGACCAAACCCAGTTTGGTTTTGTCAAGGGCAGATCATGCCTACCCTAACTGGAGGACCCCGTTGAGTGGTAAACAAAGCAATGGATGAGGGGAAAATGATTCACTCCAACAACCATGGCCTGACAAGGCATTTAGTCATTTGACACTATAAGTCCATCAGCATTGTTGACAAAGTCTAGAGGTTAGGTAAAAACTATTATTTCAGCCAGTGGATAGCCTAGTGGCTGACAGACAGGATCCAGGATGTTAGCATTGGGGAGTCCACCTCTACAATGAGGCCAGTCACCAGTGGACTCCCTCACAAATCATTCCTGGGACTGCTGCTACTAGGCATCTACTTCTCCGCAGTCATGACCACTGTCAGTGGTCCCTGGATGACTACATTTGCAGATGATTGCAAATTAGGAGCTGTCATTGAATCTCATACTGACACAAAAGTTATGCAGAATGGGCTGACACATACATACACTTGTTGTCAGAGCCATAGACTAACAGTAAATGCCAAGAAATGCACAATACTATCCACTGGGAATTCATCCACCCCTGGTAACTACTGTACTGAAAGGTATGGCATGTAAATCCAAGGAAGTCATTGTTCCACTGTTTTTGGCATTCATGAGACCTGTCATTGAGTGCAATGCCACCTTTGCTATGTAACTAACTAGGCATATCCAACAACTGTCCCACGATAACCCAATACACAGTGTACATAACATGTCCTATTCAGACCACATCAAGGCCATAACTGTGTATTATGTCTCCTCCATGCTTTGGAGGGGAGGTGTAAGTCTGCCATACAGGGTGGTGTCAGGTCTCACTGTGTATCTCCTACATATCCAAAAAAGGACTAACATGAGAATTATCTATTCTACACATCTACACCTTGCCTGTTGTATAAATAGGACATGCTTGAAAGACAGGTATGTAACCCAGAGACTACAGCCTATATGGAACAGACTCCCCATCCACGTGAAGCAGAGTTCTGCCCTAATGCAAATCAAGTGCAACTCAAATAATTGGATGGGGAAGATGACAATCATACCTGGTTTAGAACCAATGTCTCTAATGCACATAGAGAAACTGTAGATGGTTCATCTTCCATGCCTCAGCTTGGGAAGCTTCATCTCATGATGTCTCAGCTCCCAAAACCCTGCTTACACTTATCAAGTGTGTCAGACCTTGTCAGAGTTTAGGGATGCATGGCTAGGCTAAAGAAGCATGTTGCTAACTGCTTTTTGGATTTTAGTAATATGAGCCTTGCACTCTGTTGTTTTGCTTTCCCTAGAAGTCATGCTGTCACTTAGGAGTGCCTGCATTTTGGCTTCCCTTTGCTTCTATTGTCTTCCAGTTTGTGCTTGTATTTGGCTGCTGTCCTCTTATGACTATGCAGAGTCATGGTTTATTTTCCATTGGCAGACTAGCTTTTTGACTAGAGTTCATTGGTTCTTTCCTTCTTATGATCATGTATAGTTATAACTTGACCCCTAGTGGTGAATAAGCTTCCTGATACAAGATGATTGTTTTTTTTTCTTTCTGTGTTCTGAAAATGCTACATACATGAAGGGTTTTGAGACTGGCACATTTCTGATAGGAAGAAATAGGTCCTGACAGTCTCCTATTGTTTTTTTTTAATATGCTAAATAGTTGATTCAGTATGATTAGCTCATTGGTCTAGCTTGTTTCTGGATTCCTCCTGATTGGTCCTTCTTTTTCTGTGACTAGAAACTGCTATTATGAATGGTTTTGAGAATAGCATGTCTCTGATTGGAAGAAATAGCTTCTGATGGCCCCCCATTGGCCATTTTGTTATTTTAAATGGTTGTTTTATATGATAAGCTCATTGGTCTAGCTTGTTCCTGGATTTTTGTTAATTGGACCTTCTTTTTCAGTGACTAGAAACTGCTATTTGAATGGCTTTGAGACTGGCATGCCTCTGATTGGAAGAAAGTGTTTATGATAGCCCCCTATTGGTTATTTTGATATGCCAAATGGTTGGTTTATATGATAAGCCAATTGGTTCAGCTTGTTCCTGTTTTTTGCTGATTAGCTATCTGTCTCTTTTTAAATAGCCACTGGTTAATGGGTGAGGATCTGAAGAAGGTTTTTTACCAAAAGCGCTTATCCACCCTGAACCTTGTTTTATGCTCCTTGGATTTTTATCTGTTTGTATTAAAGAATTTGGCTTTTAATGTGACCTGTTTGTCTCATGACAGCCTTGGTTCATAGGTTCATAGGTTCATAGGTAGGTACTAGGCTATCTGCCCGAAGGCATTTATAAGCCTAGCCGGAATGTGTTGGCTTTCACTGACCCTTAGATTAGTTCCCTGTGCCTCTGACCAGCAGAGCCATTGAAGTGATCCCTGGGGTAAACTTTCTGTTTCCCATCCACTCGTCAAGGTTTCTCTTGAAGAGGGTTAGCGAGGAGCTCTGCCTAATGTAGATTGGAATTTTCTTCCAGACCATGGGAAGTCTTTGGGACAGAAGTGGTACATCTCATCTTTTTTCCTGCATTTCTCTACTTGCTGAGACCACCTTTGGTAATGTAGTGCTTTTGTTTTATGTATATGGTCCCGCTAGCGAGGAGATTGCCTTTTAAGATGGTTCTCATTAGCAGGTGATTGCTTCCGAACCAATCTCTGGTTCGGGAATGCTAATTGCAGCATACACAGCTGATTTGCACTATAATCAGCCAATCCCATGCAAATATTCAACAAGATATAAGGCCTCGATGTAGAATCCATCCCCTTTCTCATATGTTGGTATGGAAATAACTGGGGTAAAGATACTACATCAGCACAGAGAGAATGTTTGTAGCAGCTACTTATTATATACAGATGCATGTGTGCTACAGATGGAAGCTGCTGCTGCAAGCAATAAGCATAGTTAGAGAGGCTGCAGAATGTGGTGGGCAACAACACTTATGAGTAATGGTGGGACCTGTGGCAGCCTTGGTGTACAGCTGGGGCCTGATTGGGGGAATGCATCCCACTTGAAATTGACATATGTGTTGATGGCAAGTATATTAACCAAAGGTATCATTAACAGAGTAAAAGGCAATATGGTTGGTATGTCCTTGAACAAGGTAGGAGGTACATTTACCATTATGTCAACCATTTGGACAACTGCTAAGTCATGTGTCATGTCATGTTAGTCATCTGGAAAATGTGTGCTGGCAACCATGAATTCTAGTATAACCTCCATATGCATATGTTACTTGTGCAGCTGTGGTTGTCTATAATATCAGTAGCAAGTCATTGTTGTTGCAGTCTGATATTACTGGGCATCATTTGAATTACATACTTCAATATCCTCTGTGTATGCATAATAATGCATGACCTGGTATTCTATGCACTTTCCTAGTGTTGTAATAGGAATATGTTAATGGTGGTCCTATCTGTAGGCCTTTGACTTCAAACATTGATAAGCAGACATTCCATCTGTACTTCTTTGGGTGGATAAATAAGTGATGAGACAGTCATACATATCAGAATTCATAATGGTGATGTACACACACATATTTTAAATGCTAGATACCACTGGATTTGAACCCAGTACCATGTGGACCAAAAACTAATGTTTTCAAAGCATTTAAGAGATTGAGCTACTGAGTCACTATTACAGCATGTGTATTTTTAAATGCTGTAGATATAATTGCACACTTACCAGCTGTCACATTCCTTCTTTACATCTATTACTATGTATATGGCTTTACAGGGATGGATTTCTCCACCACAGTGCCAGTTACACTCCTATTGTTCCATTAATTTTTTAGCAGGTGTATTTTAAATGTTGTAGATATAATTGCACAGGTACCTGTGAGATACCTCACTTGCATCTATCTGGATTCGAAGTAGGGAGCAGGTGTAATTTTTGAATGTGATTACTATGTTTTCAAATACATATATCAATATATCACCATTTAGCATAGCTTAGTGATACTGCGCATTGCACAGCATCGCACAAAATTTCTTTAAAGAAAAGAAAAATGGGGAGATAGAAGAGTGGTGAAATGGGGTACAAGCTGGGAAAAACATAGCGAAAGGCAGGTAGGAATGTGTAAAAAGGGTGTAGGAAAGAACCATAACTATCTATTTCTTCAACTGCAACAACTGTGCACATTGTCAATTTTTTAGCTGAATTTGGACTGTCACCCCCAGACAGAGGGGTGACGACAGCATGTGCATTGTCAAGCCAATTGGATCAAATTAAGTGTGTTCAGTGGACACATGCAAAATGGACAGCTATTATGGGATGATAATTTTTGGGGGGACAGGTGCCAATTTTTTTAAGGTGAGAGTGGAATGTTGGGGTAAGGCCATAGGTATGTGTGGAGGAAGTAAGTTGTGAAGGTGAGAAAGCTTTTGCAGATAGACAAGACAGACAAGACAGCAGACAGGGTTGGTGTGTGACACAAGAGGGGGATGAACACCCTGGCTAGACAGAGTGTTGTGGAATCCCAGTCCCCTGGACATCAGACATGGTAGCAGTATGATTCCAGTCCTCACCCATGGGACTGTCAGCACTGCACCATCACTGCTCCTGTGGAGGCAGTGGTTGACACCTGCCCTTGGGGCAATGCTGCCCCACCAGGATAGACAGAATGCTCTCCATACAGCATAGGCATGCACCAACAGTTTGGCACAGCAGCCCATGCACTATGCCTGGCAGTTCATCATGGGTGACATAACCACCCCCTCCACTTCTACTCCCAGAGGGGGACCACTCCCAGCCTTTGGTCTGGAACTACCCGATGGAGCAGGTAGTGTATGGGCAGCAGAGGGGGTGCCACCAAGCTGCAGCCCAGACGTTCTGGGTTTCAGTGCCTCACCCGGGGGAGCCAAGGTAGGTGCATCACCTGGAACCAGCCTACCTTGTCATGGTATGTTAAATGAAATATAAACATAATGAAAAATAAACATAGCCAAAACAAATGTAATTAATAACATAAGAGAAAACAATAATGCGTAATGGAAACAAACAGAAAAAATATATAATTAGGAACACAACAATAAATAATGTAATGTAATAATAATTTAACAGTAAAACAATATTAAATTATACATAAGGCCAACATAAGAGGTAAGTATAAATAATATAAAAATATGAAATCAAAATAATAAATATAATTAATAAATAAAAGAAGAGAAGGGGTGGGGAGAGAAAAAAGAAGAACATTAGTAACTTCACAGATAATATAGCTACACAGACTACAACTACATACTTTTAGATATGCTACATTTCAGTTGTGAGAACAGTGACTGCTTATATTGTATATATGATGCTGCACGTACATAACTCTCAACCTGTTAACATGGGACATTATGAGCCAAGCCATACATGCATTTCAAGTAATGTCATATATCTGCAAACGAAAGGACCAGACACATGGGGCATTAGTCATTACGTTCTGCAAAAATTGTGACAGTTGAAAGGTATGTTAGTGTACACTGATTACACTACACAGCTGGATACTTCTCAGTTGGCTGGCATGGGAATAAAACCCACAAGCAGTGACAACAGGAAGATTGAACATTTTATTTTAAAAAATAAATTCTCAGACCACCATCTCATTTAAATGTTTTATTTAGATTATAAATTAAAGACATGACACACATGCATATCTGTTTAGTAATTCCATTGCCTTACACATTTACCCTATTGATTTGTTGACTGCAACCTACAGCATCATATATCAGACAACATGAGCAGAATACAACCTTGACCCTTAATCTGGGTATTGCATAGGATTTATGTATGTCAAATGTTGAAACATTAATGAACACTTATCTCAGTTGTCTGGTGTTGTATTAGATCCCACAAGCAGTGACTACAGGAATACAGTACAGTTTATTTGAAAAACTTAGTTATCAAAGCACCATCTCCTTTCTTACTTTATTGAATATTGTTGCTTCAAATTTGGCATTTACACACATGGATAGCTGTCTAAGACTTCTGTGGACTTACCCATTTACCCATTTCATGTGCAGTGTACAGCGTATCTTACATATTGAGCAGACCGCACTATGACCCTTAATCTGGGTAGACCACAACATTAACTGATGGTTGGAAGCTATGCTACACAGTATTTAACTTGCTTTATCAGTTCATGTATGCACTGACACATTAATAAAAATGTATGATGTCCCAGGTATTTCATACATGACTGTTAAGACTGCAATATCTGTATTTACTTTATTATATTATTAAGGTATGCATTAAGTTATTACTTTATTGATTTTCGTGCATACCAAGTGCTTGTCTCATCCTGGCCAAATGCATTGCTTAGGACCGCACGTTGCAAGCCCTCTCTTCTGCAGCTGTGGTAAGAGAAGGAAACCATTATGCATACCTGTTTTGCACAGATTCAGCTTGTATATTAATCAACTACTGGAAAACATACTTGCACATCTGTAGGGTGTGCCCATCCCTTGCCTCTTGGACCCAGGTGTCCAAGGTTCCACTCTTCCTACGATACAGGTCATCATAGTGGTGATGACACCGCTCACCAGTGCAGGGGATACCAGTCGTACTGGTTAGGTCCCCAAATTATCCCAGGCCTCAGACTTACACTCTGAGCCCTTGTAGTCACACTGCAACTGCTGGGGTCAGTGGTGTTGTACCAGGAGTCCAATTAAAACTTTGGACTCCTGCACACCCCACTTCTGTGTCCTAAAATGCACTCCCACTCCAACATCAGCAGCCATACCCACACTCAAGGTCAGGCTCCAAGGAATGATGTGAAATTCCCGCCTATTGGAATTTATATAGGCTGCATTCCCACCCTTACACATCATGGTGTAACTTTCAAAAATGCACCTCATTGCTTAGCATCACTCAGACTTGCACAACCCATGTTTAAGCTGAGCTTAGCAATGCACAAACTGGAATAGACCATTGACCATGTTTAAGCCCTGCTTAGCATCACACACCTTTTCTAAATGTAATAATTTTTTATTTTAAAATCAACCAATGTTTCACTCACTTGACACAGGTTCACAGCAATATATGTAAAAAGTATTACTACCCAGGACTCAAACCCAGGATCTACTACACTGTAGGGCATAACTCAACCTATCTACCCACTGAAATAATGACAGAAACTTGTATATCCTCAGATATACTGCAAGGTACCTGTAAGCGTAGTGCAGCTTCGTTGCATGGGTTTGCTCATTGCTAAGCACACCGGAATGCATCCGGTTTCAATTTTTAGCTGTCTAGTGGATGCCTGATGTATATGTGAGCAAAGCCACCCATAGCTAAGCAACTCACCACACCATGCAATCAAGCACATAAACGTAAAAAAAGTATTAAAATTGAATACAAGTTTCTATTTTTAGATGTCTATCGGATGTCTGATGTATATGTGCATATGTGCATGTGTATCTACATGTATATAAGCATAGCTAAACAATGCACTGCACTGTGCAAACAAGCACATAAACATAAAAAATTATTAAAATTGCAATTTAATGAAATAAAATGTTTTTTACACCTTTCAGTCCAGGTTAATGGGCCTAAAGATATTGTGCTGTACTTACCAACTGTCCAGAATATTTTTTGGACAGTCCAGACTTAAGGGACAGCCTTTAAATTAGTATTACACCTATTCAATATCCATGTTGCAGTGATCGCCCTCAGCAGCATATCATAATTAATATGTATGGCACGCTGCTGAGGAGGAAATGTGGTCATGTACATAGATACATTCTGTGTAGGCTCTGCATGGAGCCTACACAGATTTTATTGAATCCTGGGGAATATCCTTTCTCCAGTTCTAATTTTCAGTCTTTTTTCTTGTAATAGAACAATGTCTCTTTCCATCTTGTTTAACTATTCCTGAATTCTCCTTCTTCTGATAGGATTTGATGATCCCCTACTGTTGAGCATAATAAACACGTCCCCCCCACCCCCCCAGCTTTCCCAGTTGTTGCTGTCTGGCATAATCTTTCTCCAGGCCTACCCTTTGAGCTGAACATTTTGTTTTTTGACAGCTGCCTGTGCTTGGACCCCTCCTCCTCTTCCCCATCTTGCAGGGTATGCCCTGGAACTGGGCCTATTAAGCCTTTCTTTTGTTTCCTTCCAGTGTCCTTCACACTAATACATTGCATGTTAAACCAGTACTGATGTTACAGTCTTTTTATATTACAGCATTCCCATTCATTGATCTCCCCTGCCGACTGCTGCTCACTAGTAAGGTGCACCAGCTTCATTTGTGTGATTGCCCAACTTTTTTATAGTTTCACAGCTCTCTGCTCTAATGCTTATATACCACTGTTCCTTTATTTCCTATTTGTCACAAGGTTCTTGTTTATTCTTCACTTGTTTCCCCTATTCATTCCTTTGTATGATTCCCAGCTGTTACATCAGCAATTATTATTTATTTTTCTAAGACACAGTCATTAAACTTATGTTGTTTATTACACATCAACAAGTAGTTATGAAAAATATATCAGTTACCTTGAAAATTTGCCATTTTAACCCCCCCCCCCCATCAGCTTTACCCACCACTGTCCCAAGAATTGTTTTATTTCATTCCTGTGATCCTTGGGATGTCCACAGGGATACCTTACTAAAAGGGTACAAGGTCTAAACAATTACATCCTACATGGACAGACTGAATGACCCTGTCGTATACTTGGTATCCTACAGAGTGCTAAGAGGTGACATGTATCTGGTATACAAGACATCCTCCAACACAATACTGATAGATTTACTGTACACCAGCAAGTCAAATGGCATCAGAAATACTCAGTCTTGGGATCTAAACCTCTTCTGCACATCAATAGAATGGTTTGGAGGGACATATTTATCTCACAGAGGATACCATTGCTCTGAAACAGATTTACCATCCATGTAAAAGAAAGATCATCTCTGTCCATATTCGTGCAACATGGATCGATGGATGGGAAAGAGAAAAGTTACCCTAGGACTGCCTCCTGTACTACTAATGGACAGATGCAGCTCCTAAATGCTTTATCCCATGCATAGCTTCCCTCAAATTATCTATGGTATAATCACAGTTATCCTCACTAGGGTAATATAGGCCAGTCTAATATCAAATGGGATACATCAATTCAAGCACAAAATGTAAACTGGCCAGGCTTAAAATGGTCTGCAAAGGCCACTAGTCTAGTACTTACCTATGAACCTATAAACTGCATGGTTCCTTACTCTTCCCCAAAAGATAACCACCATCAGATGTCTGACTGAAGAAGATAATAAAAATATAGTAATTACAAAAAAGTTTCCAACTTGTAACTTCTAGACCAGTACAGTAATCCTATACAAGCTAGGTTCATAGGTGGTTACTAGGCTAGCGGCCCTAGACCCTTTACAAGCTTAGCCATATTAATCCCAAGTATCCGGATTTGTTCTTTATGGGTAGTTTGCAGAATGAATTTATGAACAGATCAGGTCTGTGATCAACAGTGGCTACCCTTGTCCATGACAGATATGGGTGCCACCCCAGGCATGAATTTGTGGTCTCCCATTTAATTATCTAGCTTGCGTTAATAGGATCGGTGAGGAGATCTGTTTTACATGAATAGGAAGTTTATTTCAGAAAAGCGGCAGTCTATGGGAGACATATTTATCTCTCCAGCATGTTCTGTTAATGTCACAGGCTAGGTTGTGATCCCTAGAGTGAGTGACTCTTCTGCCATTTGACTTGCAGATGTGCAGCATTTCCATTAAGATGGGATCGAGATGGCCCTATAGGCCAGATGCAAGTCATCTCTAAGTAGCCTATAAGATACAGAGTAAAGTGACAGGGCTTTCAGCCTGTCCATGTTGATCATGGTTTTGAGTCCCTGTATTTTCTTAGTGAGAAACCTCTGAGGTCTCTCCAGCTGCTACAGGTATGTAGTGAGGTACATGCAAAGGGTGTGTTACACTCTATTAGTGGTTTGATGAAGGTGGAGTACAGTAGAGTTATAACATCCCTTGACCTGGATGCTATGCCCTTGATTATGAAGTGCACTACATAGAAAGATTTCCTTACCACTGTAGAAACTTGGTGGTCAAAATTCAGATTGCTATCAACCTGTGTTCCCAAGTCTTGGACCTCTGTGTTGGAACTCTGACGGATGCTGTCAATATTGTAATTTGTAGGGAATTCCGTTTTGCAAAAGGGAATAATAATGCATTTTGCATTTAGTTTTAGACCACAGAGAATACCATTGCTCTGAAACAGATTTCCCATCCATGTAAAAGAAAGATAATCTTTGTCCATATTCGTGCAACTTGGATCGATGGATGGGAAATAGAAAAGTTACCCTAGGACTGCCTCCTGTACTACTAATGGACAGATGCAGCTCCAAAATACTTTATCCCATGCATAGCTTCCCTCAAATTATCTATGGTATAATCACAGTTATCCTTACTAGGGTAATATAGGCCAGTCTAATATCAAATGGGATACATCAATTTAAGCACAAAACGTAAACTGGACAGGCTTAAAATGGTCTGCAAAGGCCACTAGTCTAGTACTTACCTATGAACCTATTAACTGCATGGTTCCTTACTATTCCCCAAAAGATAACCACCATCAGATGTCTGACTGTGAAGAAGATAATAAAAATAAAGTAATTACAAAAAAGTTTCCAACTTGTAACTTCTAGACCAGTACGGTACTCCTATACAAGCTAGGTTCATAGGAGGTTACTAGGCTAGCGGCCCTAGACCCTTTACAAGCTTAGCCATATTAATCCCAAATATCCGGATTTGTTCTTTATGGGTAGTTTGCAGAATGAATTTATGAACAGATCAGGTCTGTGATCAACAGTGGCTACCCTTGTCCATGACAGATATGGGTGCCACCCCAGGCATGAATTTGTGGTCTCCCATTTAATTATCTAGCTTGCGTTAATAGGATCGGTGAGGAGATCTGTTTTACATGAATAGGAAGTTTATTTCAGAAAAGCGGCAGTCTATGGGAGACATATTTATCTCTCCAGCATGTTCTGTTAATGTCACAGGCTAGGTTGTGATCCCTAGAGTGAGTGACTCTTCTGCCATTTGACTTGCAGATGTGCAGCATTTCCATTAAGATGGGATCGGAGATTGCCCTATAGGCCAGATGCAAGTCATCTCTAAGTAGCCTATAAGATACAGAGTAAAGTGACAGGGCTTTCAGCCTGTCCATGTTGATCATGGTTTTGAGTCCCTGTATTTTCTTAGTGAGAAACCTCTGAGGTCTCTCCAGCTGCTACAGGTATGTAGTGAGGTACATGCAAAAGGGTGTGTTACACTCTATTAGTGGTTTGATGAAGGTGGAGTACAGTAGAGTTATAACATCCCTTGACCTGGATGCTATGCCCTTGATTATGAAGTGCACTACATAGAAAGATTTCCTTACCACTGTAGAAACTTGGTGGTCAAAATTCAGATTGCTATCAACCTGTGTTCCCAAGTCTTGGACCTCTGTGTTGGAACTCTGACGGATGCTGTCAATATTGTAATTTGTAGGGAATTCCGTTTTGCAAAAGGGAATAATAATGCATTTTTTGCATTTAGTTTTAGACCACAGAGAATACCATTGCTCTGAAACAGATTTCCCATCCATGTAAAAGAAAGATAATCTTTGTCCATATTCGTGCAACTTGGATCGATGGATGGGAAATAGAAAAGTTACCCTAGGACTGCCTCCTGTACTACTAATGGACAGATGCAGCTCCAAAATACTTTATCCCATGCATAGCTTCCCTCAAATTATCTATGGTATAATCACAGTTATCCTTACTAGGGTAATATAGGCCAGTCTAATATCAAATGGGATACATCAATTTAAGCACAAAACGTAAACTGGACAGGCTTAAAATGGTCTGCAAAGGCCACTAGTCTAGTACTTACCTATGAACCTATTAACTGCATGGTTCCTTACTATTCCCCAAAAGATAACCACCATCAGATGTCTGACTGTGAAGAAGATAATAAAAATAAAGTAATTACAAAAAAGTTTCCAACTTGTAACTTCTAGACCAGTACGGTACTCCTATACAAGCTAGGTTCATAGGAGGTTACTAGGCTAGCTGCCCTAGACCCTTTACAAGCTTAGCCATATTAATCCCAAATATCCGGATTTGTTCTTTATGGGTAGTTTGCAGAATGAATTTATGAACAGATCAGGTCTGTGATCAACAGTGGCTACCCTTGTCCATGACAGATATGGGTGCCACCCCAGGCATGAATTTGTGGTCTCCCATTTAATTATCTAGCTTGCGTTAATAGGATCGGTGAGGAGATCTGTTTTACATGAATAGGAAGTTTATTTCAGAAAAGCGGCAGTCTATGGGAGACATATTTATCTCTCCAGCATGTTCTGTTAATGTCACAGGCTAGGTTGTGATCCCTAGAGTGAGTGACTCTTCTGCCATTTGACTTGCAGATGTGCAGCATTTCCATTAAGATGGGATCGGAGATTGCCCTATAGGCCAGATGCAAGTCATCTCTAAGTAGCCTATAAGATACAGAGTAAAGTGACAGGGCTTTCAGCCTGTCCATGTTGATCATGGTTTTGAGTCCCTGTATTTTCTTAGTGAGAAACCTCTGAGGTCTCTCCAGCTGCTACAGGTATGTAGTGAGGTACATGCAAAAGGGTGTGTTACACTCTATTAGTGGTTTGATGAAGGTGGAGTACAGTAGAGTTATAACATCCCTTGACCTGGATGCTATGCCCTTGATTATGAAGTGCACTACATAGAAAGCTTTCCTTACCACTGTAGAAACTTGGTGGTCAAAATTCAGATTGCTATCAACCTGTGTTCCCAAGTCTTGGACCTCTGTGTTGGAACTCTGACGGATGCTGTCAATATTGTAATTTGTAGGGAATTCCGTTTTGCAAAAGGGAATAATAATGCATTTTTTGCATTTAGTTTTAGACCACAGAGAATACCATTGC
This sequence comes from Protopterus annectens, assembly GCF_019279795.1. NCBI lineage: Eukaryota > Metazoa > Chordata > Ceratodontiformes > Protopteridae > Protopterus > Protopterus annectens. The sequence goes on from NC_056729.1 coordinate 1,254,209,931, forward strand.
TCTGAAACAGATTTCCCATCCATGTAAAAGAAAGATCATCTCTGTCCATATTCGTGCAACTTGGATCGATGGATGGGAAATAGAAAAGTTACCCTAGGACTGCCTCCTGTACTACTAATGGACAGATGCAGCTCCAAAATACTTTATCCCATGCATAGCTTCCCTCAAATTATCTATGGTATAATCACAGTTATCCTTACTAGGGTAATATAGGCCAGTCTAATATCAAATGGGATACGTCAATTTAAGCACAAAACGTAAACTGGACAGGCTTAAAATGGTCTGCAAAGGCCACTAGTCTAGTACTTACCTATGAACCTATAAACTGCATGGTTCCTTACTATTCCCCAAAAGATAACCACCATCAGATGTCTGACTGTGAAGAAGATAATAAAAATAAAGTAATTACAAAAAAGTTTCCAACTTGTAACTTCTAGACCAGTACGGTACTCCTATACAAGCTAGGTTCATAGGAGTTTACTAGGCTAGCAGCCCTAGACCCTTTACAAGCTTAGCCATATTAATCCCAAGTATCCGGATTTGTTCTTTTTGGGTAGTTTGCAGAATGAATTTATGAACAGAGCAGGTCTGTGATCAACAGTGGCTACCCTTGTCCATGACGGATATGGGTGACACCTCAGGTGTGAATTTGTGGTCTCCCATTTAATTATCTAGCTTGCGTTAATAGGATCGGTGAGGAGATCTGTTTTACATGAATAGGAAGTTTATTTCAGAAAAGCGGCAGTCTATGGGAGACATATTTATCTCTCCAGCATGTTCTGTTAATGTCACAGGCTAGGTTGTGATCCCTAGAGTGAGTGACTCTTCTGCCATTTGACTTGCAGATGTGCAGCATTTCCATTAAGATGGGATTGGAGATTGCCCTATAGGCCAGATGCAAGTCGTCTCTAAGTAGCCTATAAGATACAGAGTAAAGTGACAGGGCTTTCAGCCTGTCCATGTAGATCATGGTTTTGAGTCCCTGTATTTTCTTAGTGAGAAACCTCTGAGGTCTCTCCAGCTGCTGCAGGTATGTAGTGAGGTACATGCAAAAGGGTGTGTTACACTCTATTAGTGGTTTGATGAAGGTGGAGTACAATAGAGTTATAACATCCCTTGTCCTGGATGCTCTGCCCTTGATTATGAGGTGCTCTACGTAGAAGGCTTTCCTTACCACTGTGGAAACTTGGTGGTCAAAATTCAGATTGCTATCAACCTGTGTTCCCAAGTCTTGGACCACTGGGTTGGAACTCTGACGGACGCTGTCAATATTGTAATTTGTAGGGAATTCTGTTTTGTAAAAGGGAATAATAATGCATTTTTTGCATTTAGTTTTAGACCATGGCTTTTGCACCAATCATTCATTTGTGTTAGCCTTTTTTGTAATTTGTTGACATTGTTTGGGGACTCAGTGATTGCTCCCAGTTTGCAATCATTAGCAAACTTGGTTCTGAGAAATAGACGCCAAACAGTAAGGGGCCCAGCACAGACCCCTGTGATACTACACTGGTGATGGGTCTACTGGTGGAGGTGGAGTCACCAATTTTGACAGAGTGTGTTCTGTTGGTGAGCCAATTGGCTACCCCTGTAGTAATGTAAGGATTAATAACAGAAAAAAACACTAGCTGCAAAACAGATCCAGAGATAGGCACTGCTGTTGAAGGTTGATAAAACAAATTGGTTTAAGGTTATATAATGCACAATACAGCTTTTCATCTGCATGCACCAGTCTTCATCAGAATCTAAAATATACAAGTCAAGTGCTGCTTTTAAATAAATTTCCCCTGGTGTAAAAAGCCTGCAGTCAGGTCTTAAAGGTATACCACACAGGTAAAATGTTTAAAACCAGCAGTAAACATAAAATTCAACTTTATTTAAGCAGCCTTTTGTCTTGTCATTGGCCAAGAACCAAGCCTAGGTCTCCCACATGGAAGGTGAGAATGTTACCCCTGAACCACATTTTGTATGTAAAAGACAACATAAAAAATATATATAATTTCTAAAAAAACACCAAAGAACAAATAGCAACAAGAACAAATACTAGTATTTATTAGCTCTTGTTTTTAACACTAGAACAAGGGACAAGTTGTCATTAATTCCTGGATAATGTGAGGCATCCAGCTTTACTTGCCACCATAAACTCCCTTGCCTCGAAATGATCTTTCCATGCCACTCTCTTGGATTTCTTGTCACATTCTCTAACATACAAAACAAAAACCCTTTACAGTTACAACATTTAATGCAGTGTCTATATAAAGCATTGTTAATATTTTTAGCTCCTATTTCATGCCCATAAATTTGATTTTTAAGACATCTCTCTGTCTTCCCGACATAAAAACCTGGGCATGTACTAAATGTAGCTAAATCGACTACTCCTTTGCTAGTGCAATTTCATACCTAGGGTATATAACAATCTTAGCTGCGTCTTTCAAGTAAACAGCTGATTGTTCTAAAATGTGTTTCCATTGTGCATGGCTACCTCATTTTTTTGCACCCATTTTGTATCCTTTAATGCTTGTGTTATTTTCCAAAATGCTCTTTAAATTGGGGGCTCTTTTATAGGTGAACAAAGGTCTGTTCCACACTACATCTTTCACTTTTTAATCAGATGTCAAAAGCCCCCAATATTTTTCAACAGTATTCTTCATGATAATGGATCCTGCACTATATTCTAAAACCAGGGCCCTTCTAAATTCTGTCTTCTTCTAAAAAACGTTCTCCGTCTCCACTAGTCTTTTCGGGGAGTATATATGTATTGTTGGACCTCACACCTGTTAAACCTACTCCCAGTAAAGGTTTATATTTGTTTTTAGTTGTCATAAACATCGTAACTATATTTTTTACCAGTTCATGTGGATAATCCCTTTCTGAAAGCATTTTTCAAGTTTTTTCCTTTCTGCATCAAATGTATCTTTATGGCTGCAAGACTTCTGATGAAGTCTGTTGTGTGCAGATGAAAAGCTGTATTCTGCATTACATAAGCTTAAATAAATTTGTGGTATCAACCTTCAACAGCAGTGCCTATCTTTGGAACTGTTTTGCAGATAGTGGTTTTGTTATTTGTTTGGATTATTTAGCTGGTTCTCCAAATTGTTGCAACATAAGGGCTAATCCCCAGCAGGGAGTTTCTTAACAATGCCAGCGTGGGGGATTGTGTCAAAGGCCTTGGCAAGGTCAAGAAAGACTGTGTGCACTGTCTTACCTTTGTCCATGGCTTTGGTGACTTTTTCAAAGAAGTCCACCAGGTCTAATAAGCATGATCTACCCTTAACAAAGCCAAACAGGGTTGGGTCTGGCATTTGGAGGTCACCTATGTCTTTGTTGATAAGGTCCATGATAATTCTTTTCTGTGGCTTTGCAGATGAGACTGGATAGACTTATGGGTCTGTAATTTCCATGGTCACTTGGTGGTCCCCCTTTGTATAGGGGAATTACTGTTGCTGTTCTCCATTCTGCAGGAACATAGTTCTCAAGCTATGATAAAAGAGAATGCCACTAGGTGTTGTTTTACATTGTTTAGTAAACAGCCTGTGATATTATCTGGTCTCATTGAGGCTGCGTTTTTGTCCTTGGCGAGCACAGAGATGACCTGTTTTCTAGAGATACTGGGCAGAGGACTGGTGTCAGGTATGCCTTGGGATATGGTAGTTGGGGATAGGGGGGTGAAGTTTGAGCTGAATCTGTCAGCTAGTAGGTTGATGATATCTTCCAGTGTAGTATGAGTGTTCCCATCTACAGCCAGTTTGGCACATAGCGAGGCATTCCCTTTTAGACTATGGATGTAGTTAAAAAATGCCTTATGATTATCCTTGGCTAGGGGTGTGATTTTAGTTTTATAATTTGCTTTAGAACACCTTACAAGAATTCATATTTGTTTTGTTTAGGCCTAGAAGGGAACTCTTCCTCTACAGCACCCCATGTTTTGGTCAACAATTTCTTCCTTTTGTTATATAATTTGTTTATACTTGAAGTCCTCCACAGTGGCTTGTTTTTACGGGAAGACCTGGTTTTGATCCGGTCTGTTACAGCAGAGTTTATGCAGTCACTTAACTGTTTGTACATGGCATTTGCATATACTTCTGTTTGTGATTATTAATGTCTGCCATTGCGAGTGGTATGAAGTTTTTTATACCCTCGCCTCTTAGGCTGTAGTAAGGTTCTGTAAAGTTTTTTTTTATAATATCCATTCCTTTGAGGGTGTCTGTTCCAGTAATTACTTCAAATGAGACTGATTTGGTCTGACCTAATCAGGGAGGGTTTCACACATGGGGAAGTACAGTGACCCTCATGTTGGTGAGTACTATATCCAGAACATTAGAGTCCCTGTGGGGGTGCAGATTATCTGTTCTGGAGCATTTGTTAACAAAGTCCATGAACCTCTGGGCCAGTGTGCTTTTTTTTGTGCATGTCCTCCAGTCTATGGAAGGATATTTGAAATCTCCCATGACTAAGGTGGTGGGCTGTATGGAGAGGGGTTCCAGTAAACTGAGGTAGGCAGTGTGTTTAGCCTGGTTCATGGTGGGGACGTATAGCTAGCAATTATGTGGTATGGTACTTTCCCAATAGTTAATTGGACATGGAGTAGTTTTAGAGATTCATGCTGTTTGACCAGTCTCGAAGTATATGTGGTTTTAATGAAGATAGATACACCTCCACCTTTGGTTCCTTCACACTCATTTTGAAGTCTGAAATGTGGATGGCATTGTAGCCTTGAACGGCTGGGATGCTGTCAGCAGTCTTGAACCATGTCTTGGTAACTGCACAGACGTCAGCATCCTCCAAGGTGAGGAGTGCTTCCAGGGAGTGGAGTTTCATGTTTATACTCTTAACATTAAGCAGCACGACCCTGAGTTTGTCTCAATTAGATTTTGTTACATTGGAAAATTTGTTGTTTTGACATTGCCTAAAAAGGCACTATGGTGGAGGCAAGGGCCTTTGCCAGTATCCGAAAGCCTAAGGGGGACAGGTGCAGACCAGCTGTAGCAAAGCAGCGAGGTCTGTCTAACATAACCTCCCAGGCTGTCAAGATACTGGATCTCCCTGGACTGACAGCAGATGCTAAGCCAATTGTTGACGTCAATCATTTTTTGTTTATAATGTGGCATCATCCTGGGTGAGGGAAGGATATGACTTAGTGTTAGGAACATACCTGTCTGGGAAACATAATCAGAGAGCTCTGGCATGTCTCTCTTCACATAGTCAAGAGAGCTATGTCTCAAGTCATTCACTCCAACAAGGACTATGACAGAGTCATAAGGGTACTTGTTAAGTGACTTGAGTGCATGCATTTATTTATTTTATTTATTTATTTTACATTTGTTGACTGGGCTAGTCTAGCTGGATATATGTCCATTTTCAGTAGAGGCCCAGGGAAAAAAGCTCCAAAACAGTATTAATTTCATTGAATAAAGATACAAATCATCTACTTTAAGAAAAACATTATAACACCAAATAATGACAAAAAAACACTTTACCATATATTTATTTTTAAGTTAGTAGATGAGAGGGAGAAAAAATGGAAAGAGACAAAAGAAATAATATAAAAAAGTGAGAAAAAAATAAAAAAATAAAAAATAAAAAATAAAATAATGTTAGAGATGGTGCAAAGAGATTAAGAACATTTGATGTAACTATGGAAGAGCAGTTATAGCAGATTTAAAATAGTGGGTTAGATATAAAAAGCAAAAAGAAATGTATAGCTGAATATCTATCAAATAATGTATATACATAGATGCTCGCAGGGCATGGCATATTACAAAACTCTGACAAGGCAAGTTATTATTAAGAAGTAGTTTGGTATAGTACAGGAAATACTGAGTTAACACAAGAAGAAAAAATGTAGAGAAATGTAAACAAATAGTGAAGGAAATAAGAAATGGATATCAGTGTTAAGGAAGTTTTGAGGTATTTTAGCAAGGGGAGAGGGTGTCAGTCTGGTTTAGAACAAGTACAGTGGGGTACATATAAGGGTAGTTAGATCATTTGGAAGTCTGTTCCAAGTATTTCCAACAAAGTTAGCAAACAGGCAATCACCAGATTTGTTATTGGATTTAACATGAAATTTAAATGAAATAAATTTAAAATTTAGCATGATTTGTTAGATCCTAGCAACTGATAGGCAGTTGACTGTGACCTTCTCCTTATCCAGTCTGGAGAGGGGGACATATGTGTGTCTCACTATAAAGTCACCTATGATCAAGACATTTGATGTCTTGGATTATTTGTTGAGACACAGGTATATGTGTTGATATGTGTAGTGGTTTCTTTTTGCTTAGTGGTGAGTGTATGTGGTGTGCATTTGGAAGGTCTGTTCTTTTGGCAAGCGTTTAGTGAGTACCACCACGCATGTGGGCTTATGTCATCACCTTATTTTGTGTGAGAGGTGAGGTTTGAATGAGAGGCAAAGCATATGTGCTGACAACCTGTTTGATGTCTAGTTTGTTTTTACATGAGAGAATTTACTCCGGTTCCACAGTGTCTTTGCATCTCTCACAAAGGGTGTTACTTTGCTTTAGGAGTAAATGGTTGTCAGTATACATGAAACAATTGCTACATTGCCTCAAGATGCCCATATAAATCAAGATGGCAGGAGAAATGATGGGAAACTGCCTGTCCATTCTGATAGGATTTTTCTGAATGTGGTATATGGAAAGGAAGTGGGCTAGCTGGACTTAGGACTTGGCTTAACTATTAGGCTAGTTTGACTTGGAGTAGCAAAGGCAGTGGATGTATAGTAGGTTGTGGATGATAAGTATGCAAACGCTGCTTAGAGTGCAACTGAGTTACCCTCTGCTCAGCATGGAAGCTTGAGGGATTCTACTGGAAGATCTTGAGGGAAAAATGATGTTTCCAGGCATTTGCATCTATACAGAACACTGCTAAACCCTGTTGTACAGTGTTCAGCAAATAGCAAATGCAAGGTTTATATACAGGTGAATTTAAATAGTTTTTAACTCAAATGTCAAGGGGAAAGCCCCATACTGAGCCTTTCTTCAGCAATCCCCAACTCAGGTGGGTCATGAACTACACATTTCTGCCACAGGGGTGCAGGAAGGCCCTCTTAATGTAAGATGGCTAGTTTAAGAGCATAGTGAAACCAAACAGCCCAGTTCCAGCAGGTCTGAATCTAGCCTATGGTATATAAGGCAATGAAAAAGAAGTTCAAAATGCAGAGTAAAAAACAGTCACAAACAGCTACAATGAAGCAGTAATTCAATTACAGTTAACAAAGTGCAGTGATGGCTTAACATATACTTATTTTTCATTTTATTTTGAGTGGATATCTTGGATTTCAGTACAGGTTCACCCCAGACCTCTGACTAATGTTGCCAAATGTTGAGCAGCTCTGATAAACTGAGCTCAAGCCCATGCAAAAGTGAGGCATATATACAGGTGAATTTTAATAGTTTTTAATACAACTACCAATATGAAAGCCCCAAACTGAGCCTTTCACCAGCAGTTTCCAACTTGGATCTGTCCTGAGCAACACAATTCTGCCACAAAGGTGCAGGGAGCCCCTCTTAATGTAAGATGGCTTGTTTAAGACTACAGTGATACCACACAGTCTAGATTCAGCAGGTCTGAATCTAGCCTATGCTATGTAAGGCAAGGAAAAACAATTTCTAGAGGGGGAGGAGTAGGGGCAGTCGCCTAAGGGTCAAAGTGAGAGTGTTTAGTAGTATATTATTAGATGACCTGCAGTGGTATCACTGTCTGCACAAACTGGCAGCTCTTCTAGCAGATTTAAGCAGTGGGAGACCATGGACAGTTTTCCTGCAGACGATTTTAAACTGGAGAGGTTTACTTATATGCAAACACAGGGAACTGCTTTTATACCAGCAGGACGAAAGACTTTTGTATAGTTAAACCCTCAGGCCAATTAGATAAATGCTTTAAAACAGTGGTCACTGCCAGTGACTTCTTCTCTACATTCTGTTGGAATTGACAAACAAGGGGATTATTAAGTAAAACAATATAAGCCATAAAACTTCTCTTCTGTGATTAAAGTCCATTGCATTGTAAAACAAGACACAATTCACCCTTTCTTCACTGCCTATACATTTTAATAAAGTTCTGCAATTCCAATCCCCACCCCCAAATAAAAAGATCAGTAAACACCAATTGTGGGGGAACATTTTGAAATAGTAACTTTAATCAAATCATTGACGTTTGCGTCATGGCCACTGTTGTCTGCTGTAGTAAACGGCAAAACAATCTTGCTATAAATGCAATACATTGCATTTTATTTTTTAAAGACGAAGTATGGTAGTGTGCATATTACTGGACTACTAAAAGGAAAAAGCCTGTATATTTTAAGTAACTTATTACAATTACAAAATAGCCGTAACAAAAATGCTGCAAGAGTGCAGAATGTAGTGGTCTTCTTGAAAAGCGCTTCAGGCAGGTTTAGTGAATGTGACCTATAATGACTGTGACCGACTTCACTGTAGGCAGTTATGTGAAGAGACAGTAACCTTGAGTACTTGTGGAGTCATCCTTGTCCCCATCACCTTTCTGCTTCGCTGCCATTTTCAACATGAGTTTGCAGAGTAGTTCGCCTGAATCAGCAATCCGAAGTTGCAATAAGGATTTAACTGCTACGATTATGAATGCATTTTAAAGGTCATAGTTTTAACTTTGAATCTTGGTGAGTTGTTGCTCTAACAGTTAATTGAGAATAAATTCGGGCCAGCTGAAAGCTGATCACTGTAAATCTGAGTTTATTTAGCATTGCAGTACATATGAAAAAAAGTGTATCTTTTCCTTCAGCATTGGCAGGTACAAGATTAATTAGATGAAATATATGTATTAATTCAGGATGCCACAATTAGAGGAACTGATTTATTTTTCTATAAAAAGCCAATTTCAGTATTTGGGATAATTATTCCTCCATGGGACTTTACTTAACTGCATATATAGTGTAGCTAACTGTTGTCATTGTGCTTCTTGGACGTGGACTCCACCCATACAGTGTGGTTGTGTTACTTTAAATTGTGATTGTTTATAGACACTACTTATTTAATTATTATGTACTTTAAAACCCTGGAAGGTGGTGTATAGTGCTGTGCTGATACTGTAGATGAGTGGTACTATGTTACTGAGCAATTATTGTGTGTCGCAGCAGTTAACTAGTCTGACATTTAACAATTTCCTGTCAGTTAAAGTGCAAATGATTGTACACCTAGTTGGGCTAGTGAGCATACTTCTCAGTCATACCTCTGAATCTCTCAGAGCAAGAAATCTGGACAAAGCCAAAAATAATAGTGGGACAAAGGCCCAAAAATACAGTCAGAATTTAAATATTGCTCCTGTAAACTCAGTTGCTAGAATAACAGGTTTTGCATTATTACATATTTTCTAAGGGATATAAATTCTGAAATTCAAATGCCTGTCATTATTTCTTATTATTTAATCACGATCTTTATGTTGGTATTGCACAATTCCATTGGAGTGGGCAGGGTTACATTACTATGTATGCAACTTTTTTGCCAAACAGTGTCCTGATTTTTGGCTAGTTGTACCTACTTTTCTAGGGCCTTAGTTCAGATTTTTGATGTTTTCAGGTAGAGAGGTATGTCAGGTGCCAGTTAAATAATCCATCTTTCCTCTCACAAATGCATACTAGTCCCGCAAAGCCAGAGAGTAACTGTTTAAACTAAATAAATGACAAGAGGATCAGTTACTCTCATCCAGCCAACTCCAACCCTCACCCCGTAGTTTTATGGCTATGGAATATTCTTTCACCTCCACATAAACAAACTTCCATCTTGCCACACATTAAAGTATTCCAAGTTGCTCCACACAAATCACAAAGGTAGAAATATTGCCAAAAATCTGTTTGATCACTGCCAGTATCACTGTAAAAATATTAAAATCAGTGCTACTACTAACAGTAATACTTATCGCACCTCTGTCCTCAGTATCATTGCACCATTCCTCTAATCTCAGCTATCCAGAAATCTGCACAATGTCCCTCATTTTGTCTTATATTTTTGACCTTTTTCCCCTTGTCACCGTTTTGATTTTTTTGATAAATCATTGACTATTACAGTCAGTCATTAAAGCCAGGCATTACAGATTCATCTTCATCAACACTGGCTTTGCACTGGTATCGTTCATTCCTCTTATGTTTCTTGTTAAAAGAAAAAAAAAATATTTCCTTCAGCAAGAGTCACACATATATTTCAACATTGTAAGGTCTCTATTCACAACATTCAAATCTAATGAGATATAACTCGAATGTCAAGTAAACTACAGCTGGAACTCTGCCCCCCCCCCCCCCCACAAGAGCCTGATGTTCTACTGGCACATTTACATTTAGCAGGACTTATTTCATTGAATTAAAAAATAAATAAATATGAAAAGCAGGCACCTGCAAGTATGAGACCCTAGGTGGTTGCCTAGTTGGCCTGTGTGTAAGACTGACCCTTCTTGGAATGATAGATAAGGCATGCTCATCTGCGGCACTGACATATGTGCTGTACGTTCACATTCATAACAGAATGGTTATGCCACCTGACTTGTTGCATTGTACAACACACTTGCCCTGAAAGGGCAATGCATAGAAGAGCTCATAAGAGCTGCCATAGAAGAGGGTCTATTCCAAAAGAGGACAGGGTTGGCCACTCTTCAGGGTCACAAATACCTAGGCAGACAATAATTTCAGCCCTATCTTTGTAGACTTAGTGCCCTTAGTGTCCTCTGAGATAGAGCACCTATGATCATTTCAGGCTGAAGGTGGCGATATTACTATCAATAGCCAGGTGATACCACACTAACCACTTTGAGGAACAGCTTCCTTTGGACAACAGTTTTTCAATGCACCAGGCAGACCTCTCTCAGAAAAAGTCCATGCACTTCCTCCAAACAACTCTGCTGCAGTAAATCAAACAACAGTACTCTTCTGGGTACTTGAGAGCCTATGCTGTCCATCCTTTCTCACCATCAGGAAAATGCTGTTAAGTGGAGAGAGTGAATTAGGTGTTTGGTACTTTGCCAGCAAGCTTGACGTGGTCACGTTAGGTGTTTTATGATGTGCGCAGCTAGGTCATGCCAGTGGTCCTCTGGAGGAAGAACTTGTAAAGAAAATACAATTTTTTACATTTGTACTCCTAATGAAAATGGTGCTATGAAAACGGTTACCTACTTTATGAAATACTTTAAAATAAATTAGACAAAACTGTGTATGCGATGTCTATTGAAACAATATTTGTTAATATACTTCAGTAGGGAAACCATTACATATAAAACCTAAGAAAAAATCAGAAACATTATTAAAAGGACTTTTTTCGCTGAATAACCTGAGTAGCAATAGGAATTAAATGTTTATTCACTCAAGAATAGAAGGTCAGGACTGATGAGCAAAGTGACTTATTTTCCATGTTTTATTTATTGACTAAGCAAAGGAACACAAAGGAAAAAGGGCAATACACATGAGTCAGGAGGGAGAAGGTATCCCACACAGATGTAGCAGTACTAACATCAACATCAGATTAATTTCTAATTATGAAGGGGAATATGTTTAAGTCAAAGTCAAAGTAAACTTTATTGTCATTTTAGAACTACAGACGTGTAGCCTAAATGAAATTTCGTGCTTCAGTTCAATTCTTGAGATTACAAATGAAAGTGAAACAACACATACAAGTAAAGGAATAAACATAACTAACAAATACAATGCTACTCCCAAAACACACAAGAAAGAGCAGAGACATTTGCCAACACTTATATCCGAAAATAATATCCTCCCGAGTTAAATTAACCACCCTATTTAAAGCAAAGCAAAACATGATACAGATTGAAATGCCTAAGTTATTTGTCTAATATTATACTTGAGTGAGTTAAATAATACTGACTACGGCTATAATAAATAAATATTGCACTTACTTGGAATATATGTAAGAATATATTGCACAAACAAATAAAAATCGACTTATTATATGTCCAGACCCCTGGGACTAGTGCCCGAGTTCAGAAGTCTAATCACTGTAGGGTAGAAACTGTTACTGAATCTTTTAGTCCTATGGCAGATGCCACAATATCTCCTGCCTGATGCCACGTGCTTAAACAGTCCATATGCAGGATGCATGTTGTCCTGTATTATTTTGGTGACCTTTTGGATGCTTCTTGCAGAATAAAGATGTTGTATCGATGGAAGACTGGAACCTGCTACCTTCTCTGCAACCCTCACTACTCTTTGAAGCGCCTTCCTTTCTGTAACTGTACAATTTCCAAACAACACTGTGAGGAAAGATAGGTTAAAATTCACCATCAACGGCTATTTAAAACGTTACTTTTATTAGCAGTAGCAGCTGTTCAAAGTAAATTTCATGTAGAATAAAACTTATGTGGATGTCCCTCTCAAACGATAAGTGCTTTCAAATAATCTTCATCAGATCATTGTATGGGTGGGAACTAAAACCTTTTATAGATGCAGTAATCAAGAAAAAAGTATTTCAGTTGTGTTCAGTGTTCTAAATACTCTTATGCCTCTTAACCAATAGGAATCTTCAAAAAGTGTCACACCTCTTGCCTCAGTAAACAGGCTCAAGGAATTGCAGACACACCTTTCTTTAAGGGCCTATCCTAGGTCTCTTTGCATTTAATATAGGTTTCAACAGAACTACGGCAGTTAGCCCTGGTAAGCGATCTGCTCTCATAGCTTACATTTTCCTTGATTGCTGCATCTATAAAAGTTTTTTTTCCTTCCCAGCCATACAACGATCTGATGAAGATTCTAAAACAAACACCCAAATTAAAACGAATAAACCAAAAGAAACAGCTGCAAGTTACTGGAAGAACTTGAATCAGGAACCGGTAATAGCGTAAAAAACAAGTTTAATTTCCGCTTTCGTCACAACTTCATCAGAAAACACATGATACTTTAAATTAACCAGTATATATAGTCATGTAAAAAACAATTAATCAATTACTTATGCAAAAAAATTCCATTTAAAAATATATGCGTATATATATTATGTATTAAAACAAGCTTTTAGTTCCAAATCAAAATTGTTTTTGTTTTTGTTTACATGTAACTTACGATGTTTTAAAAAACATTTAAAATTTATACTCTCATTCAAACCAGGAAAAACATCTGATTTTAATTTAATTTGCCATAGACATTCCCGCTGTTCTATATAATTCTTGTGATCACCAGCCCTACCATCTAATTTACACTTTTCTAAAACAGAAAATAAAAATTTATTGTAATTAGGGCATAAAATGGAATGTTTGTATAACGCATTATTCAAACAGACTGTTTCTGACGAAAGTACAGCTTCAAGGGCTGATACATTTACAGATAATGGTACCTTAAGGAGAACCAATCAAACGAAGGATCCATCTGAACATTTTGATTTAGGTTCCAACAACAGAAGTAATAATAGTAATTACAAAAAAGGACATGTAGGTGTGAATACTAAAAGTACAATTCTTACTAGAAGTCGTACTTTTTTGGGTTCAATTTCGTCGGAGGACGAAGCATAAATTCTAAAGCAGACAGTTTTGACATAATTAACTTGACTGACCATGTATTTAACGAGTGTGAACTTGCAGTTTTAAGTTATGGGTTCAATTTTATTCCAAACAAAAGAGCAGATTACAGTAAAACCATTATAGATTTGAAAAAATACACCAGAAAACTTAACCTTTCTTTTTTGTTACATAACACCCCTGAAATTAATCGTAGTATTAGTAAACCATCCAGTTACGTTCCAAATTTACATCACACCATTAAAACTTTCGAGGATCTATGTATGAAAGATTTAGACATTTTGTTTAAATCCAACTCCAATTTTCATGACAATTTATCAAAATTAGAAAGAAGAGCTTTAGGCTCCTTAAAAGCCTTAAATGAAAAATACAGATATATGAAAAGCGATAAGGGCTCTAACATGGTTATAATGGAGCAAGAACAGTATAATTCTAGAATGTTGGATATTCTTAACAATTCTAATGAATATGAATGTGTTCCTTTGTTTAATATCTTAAGAAGTTTTAGCACAGTACATTCACATCTTTACGATGCCTTGATGTCTGGGGAAATTAATTTTGCGTTATATAATTTTTGTACAGTGGATAAACCCAAGATTGGTGTTATATTTGGAGTTCCTAAAACTCATAAAAATATTCTTAACCCTCCATTACGCCCTATTGTGTCCTCACCTCACTCGGTTACCGAAGGTATTTCTCTGATCATTGATGCCATTTTAGGTCCTTTAATTTATAATAATGAGTCCTATATCAAAGATTCATGGCATTTTTTAGACAAAATTAGAATTTTTTCGAATAATATTCAGTTTGATGCGGAAAAACATATCATATTTACTATTGATGTTATTGCTTTGTACTCTTGTATACCACACGATCAAGGAGTGGAAGATGTTCGAAGTTATTTAGTTAAGAACAAAATATTTAATAATTCTGGTGTTTCTGTTATTTGTAGATTCTTGGACATTATTCTAGAAAACAATTTTTTCAAGTTTGGGAAGACCTATTACAAACAAAAATGTGGTGTTGCCATGGGGTCTCCGGGAGCCCCGGCTTTTGCGAATATAGTCATGGCATGGTGGGAGTTGGAGTTCCTTGCAGTGTTAAAAAATGTGTTTAACATTTTATTTTTTGGTAGATTTATTGATGATTTGATTTTTATTATAGAAGGCAATGTTGATACAGTTAATTCATTTGTTAACAAAGTTAATTCTTTTTCTAATTTTATTAAATTTACATTAGGTGATGTTGGGTTAGGGGTGAATTTTTTAGATACACACATATGGTGGGACCCATCAGATAAATCTTTTCATAGTAAAATTTATAGAAAACAGACCTTTACCAATGGCTATTTACATTTTAACAGTGGCCATCCCACTTATATGAAGAAAAACATCCCTAGAGGACAATTCATCCGAACCTGTAGAATGACATCTAAGGATGAAATGTTGATTAATGAATTTCATTTTATAGTCACCTTATTTTTACAAAGAGGGTATGATCAGTCATTTTTATTTAACACTGGGGAAGATATATACAACAAAAGATCTACTAACTTCCCTGCAATTATTCATGACCGTCATGGCATTTATAAAAATAATAATTCTAATAAGAGCCCTGAGCAGGTAGTGTGTACTTTTGACATAAGTAGTGATTATGGTCACATCAAAAACATTTTACGAAATAATTGGAAGGTTATACAAGGCAATAGGGATATTTTACGTACTTCAGGATCTGAACCACATTTTGTTTTTCGTAAATGGAATACCCTTAAAAATATTTTGGAATGTAATCAGAAGTATTCCCTTACACACCCCATTAGTAAGAAGGGCATGTATCGATGCCAACATTGTCAAGTTTGTAGATACATTTATGAGGGACCTTTTATTGATGTTGTCAGTTCTAATAGGATTTTGGAGATCAGTGACTACATAGATTGTAATTCTGAAGGGGTAGTTTATGTAAGTTTATGTTCGTTTTGTACAGCTTTTTACGTGGGCATGACCACGAGGTCATTAGCAACTAGGATCAAGGAACATTTATATGCTATAAAAACTAAAGATTTGAATAATGCGTTATACAAACATTCCATTTTATGCCCTAATTACAATAAATTTTTATTTTCTGTTTTAGAAAAGTGTAAATTAGATGGTAGGGCTGGTGATCACAAGAATTATATAGAACAGCGGGAATGTCTATGGCAAATTAAATTAAAATCAGATGTTTTTCCTGGTTTGAATGAGAGTATAAATTTTAAATGTTTTTTAAAACATCGTAAGTTACATGTAAACAAAAACAAAAACAATTTTGATTTGGAACTAAAAGCTTGTTTTAATACATAATATATATACGCATATATTTTTAAATGGAATTTTTTTGCATAAGTAATTGATTAATTGTTTTTTACATGACTATATATACTGGTTAATTTAAAGTATCATGTGTTTTCTGATGAAGTTGTGACGAAAGCGGAAATTAAACTTGTTTTTTACGCTATTACCGGTTCCTGATTCTAGTTCTTCCAGTAACTTGCAGCTGTTTCTTTTGATGAAGATTCTACATGAATTTTAAAATTCTACGTGAACTTTACTTTGAACAGCTGCTACTGCTAATAAAAGTTACGTTTTAAATAGCCATTGGTGGTGCATTTTAGCCTATCTTTCCTGTTGTAACTATTTTAAGCTTCACCTTTGGTAGCGAGGGAGTTCTTTCTTTTATTTAAACCACACTGTAAAGTTCCAAGTGAGGATGCTCTCTATTGCACCTCTATATAAGGTGGAGAGGATATGAAGAGAAAGCTTAGCTTTCTTTCAGCCTTCTCAAAAAGTGTAGGTTTTGGTGCGCTTTCTTGACCAGTTGGCTGGTATTTCCCAACCACGAGAGACAATCTGATATGTGTACATGCAGGAATTTCATACTCTTCACCCTCTTCACACTCTCACCATTGATGCTGAGCACTGGATGGTTTGTTCTCTTTTTCCTGAAGCCAATGATAATCTCTTTGGTCTTGCTTACATTCAGGTCAAGGTTGTTCCCCTCACACCAACTGATCAGAGATGCCACCTCCTCTCTGTATGCCCTTTCATCCTCCTTTGTGATGAGCCCCACAACTGTGGTGTCATCAGCAAACTTGATGATATGGTTGGACTTGTGCTCAGCATAGCAGTCGTGGGTCAGGATGGTGAATAACAGTGGGCTGAGAACACATCCCTGTGGAGCCCCGGTGTTAATCGTGATGCACTTTGATGTGTTCTTACCTGAGCACACCCTCTGTGGTCTCTCAATCAGTAAGTCCAGGATTCACTTACAGAGATGTTTACTGATTTCTAAATGTGCCATTTTTTTTATCAGCTGCATTTTGATCACTGTCTTAAATGCAGAGCTGAAGTCTATGAACAGCATCCTCACATAGTTTTCTTTGCCCTCTAAATGCTCAAGGGAGATGTGTAGTGCTACTGATATGGCATCTGCCGTAGATCAGTTATCTCTGTACACAAACTGCAGAGGGTCAAAAGCAGGAGATAGGCATGATTCACAAAGCTTTTTTATCAGCCGCTGAAAACATTTCATAACAGTGTATGTTAGAGTGACTGGTCTGTAGTCATTTGGGCTAGAGGGCGTGGGTTTCTTAGGTACTGGGATGATGTAAGTTTCCTTGTAGAAATTTGTAGGAAAACACCAAGTAACAAAAAGCACAAAAATGGAGCAGGATACAGGAATAAATAAAATTTATTAAGCGCTTTCGTCAAATATTAGGATTGACTTCTTCAGAATACCCGACAGTCAGCAAGACCATCCTTTTATACATGCAACAATTAAGCCATTGATTGAATACAACTGAATAATTGAATAATTAAGCATACAAATGTTTAAAGACATAGACTCCCTTGATTTCTGAATTGTTTCTTTACCAGTAAATTAAAATAATATAATATATGCCATTACTTAGTACCACTGTAAAATATGTATATATGTGGTAAATGTGTCCCCAACACTAAATTACAAAAAATGCCAGCTTGTAGGTATAATACAAAACTATCAACTGTTTTTAGAGAAAATATGAACATCATATGTATAAATCTGTGCAACAAGCAACATATACAATAAAATATGTCCAATAAAAACCCAAAATGTCTTGAAACAAACAATTAATGTCAGTACTATAAAAACTTACATATAAATGAAAAACAAGGTCATAGTGTACAACTCATTAAAATAAAAAGTCTGCTTTAAGTTTTAAATAACTGGTGAGGGACACCATATCATTCAAACCTGGGCTACTAGTGGCATTAACTCTGAGTTGCCACATGAGTTCTCTAAATTCAAGGAACCAGTCACTGGGTCCCCCTCTCTCATCCATTACTACCCTTTCCAAAATGATAAACTTGAAATTGTGGTTTGGAAATGTATTAGTGTGCTTTGCCAGGGCATTTTTGATGGTGCCTTTAGTTATATCGTATGTATGCTGATAAAAGCGTGTCCTGAATGCATTTTTGGTCTTGCCAATATAAAACCCAGGACACGCCTGACATATAGCAGCATACACTACTTGTTTACTCGCACAATTACAATTTTGGTTGACTTTTACCCATCCATAACCTTTGATAAAGATTCTGTCGCACTCTAACATGTATTTGCATTGAGTGCAGTGCCCACATTTTGTCATTTTCCCAATACCAGGTTTTGTGATCTTACCACTGGACTCCAAAAGGTTCTTAATACTGGAATCCTTTTTGTATATTATAACAGGGGAGTCACCCACCTTCCCTCCTATGGTCTTGTCGCTCATAAGAATGAACCAGTTTCTCACCAATATGTCCCGTATCAAAGGGAATTGTACGTTGTATGTAAGAATAAGCCCATGTTGAAATGGGGCAGTTGTCAAAACCCTACTTTCTAAAGGTGCACAGAGTCTAGAAATGTCCAAACCCAACAGTGGGTAGAAATAACCTTCCACTCTCTTTTTGGATACTTCCTCAAGTAAAGGTATCACAAATTCTTTGGGGTACCCCCTGTTGACTAATATACCCAATAAAACATCCTTTTCCTTGTAAAAGTCATCAATTCTGCTGATCATGCAGGCCAATCTCACCCCTTGTCCTTTTATTAAGGATCTTTTTTGATGAAGGGGATGTCCGCTATCAAAATGAAGAAGGGTGTTCAAGTATGTGGGTATGTAAGTTTTTTATAGCACTGATATTAATTATTGTTTGTTCCAAGACATTTTGGGGGTTTTTTGGACATATTTTATTGTATATATTGCTTGTTGCACAGATTTATACATATGATGTTCATATTTTCTCTACAAACAGTTGATAGTGTTTTATTATACCTATAAGCTGGAAATTTTTGTAATTTAGTGTTAGGGGACACATTTACCACATATATACATATTTTACAGAGGTACTAAGTAATGGCATATATTATATTATTTTAATTTACTGGTAAAGAAACAATTCAAAAAACAATGGAGTCTATGTCTTTAAACATTTGTATGCTTAATTATTCAATTATTTAATTATTTTCAATCAATGGCTTAATTGTTGTATGTATAAAAGGATGGTCTTGCTGATTGTCGGGTATTCTGAAGAAGTCAATCCTAATATCTGAAGAAAGCGCTTAATAAATTGTATTTATTCCTGTATCCTGCTCCATTTTCATGCTTTTTGTTACTTAGTTTCCTTGTAGCATGAAGGTACCTTCTCCATGACAAGAGAGGTATTAAATATTTCCTTGAGCACTGTGCATAGTTGATCAGCACAGCCTCTTATCACCTTGCCCAATATGTTGTCTGGGCCAGCAGCCTTCCTGGGGTTCACTCTCCTTAGCTCTCTTCTCTGTGCTGAGGCTGAATACTGCATCCTTCTCATCAGTGGGCAGCTTTAGTGCCAACCTGTTGTTTCTTTCCTCAAATTTACCAAATAAGATGTTCAAACTGTCCAGGAATTCAATGCTGTCCTCACACTGTGCTGACCTGATTTTGTAGTCAGTGATCTCCTGTATGCCTTGCCATAGTCTCCTTGCATCCTGGATGTCTTCGAAATGGCTCTGCACCTTTCTACCATACTTCCTACCATACTCCCAGTATATCTCACCTTGTTCTTGTTGGAGAGCTCCAGTATTAAGTAGTCCATCTTAATATCCAGTGATCTCACATTATCCAACAGTATAGTTGATAGTACATGCCTGTAGGGGTTTGCCTTTAACTTTACACCGATACCTGTTCTATAGCCTCTTTCTCTTTTTTCTTGTCCGGAATATTCCGAAAGCCTGTTCTACCAGTTTCAGGCACTTTAGATTGTGAAGAGTTAAAATACCCAGCTGTTGTAGCTTTGTGCAAGTAGTAGGCCCCAGATATTCTGCAGACTTCAAGGCATCCAACCAACAACATATAGATGTTGACTGTTTAATTTTCAGTTACTTCTGTCTAGTACAAGTTATTGTACCTTCAACTGGAAGTGCAGAAACTGATTTTCTTTAGATTTTCTGTGCAAAAGAAGACAAAATATGCATATCTGTAGAATGAGCTGACACAGTTGCAGCCGCACAGGGTGCCACCAATTTTTTTTAAGTGCAAAATTAGCAATTAATTAAAGGAAACTGAGATCTTTTTATCAAATTTCTTGTATTAGAGTGAATAATAATAAAGCAATAACATCACAAAAAGAAAACATAATTTTCCAAATAAACAGAGCAAAATGTATACATTCTGCAAAAGAGCATATACATAAAATTGCATCAAAACTTTGGGTATTCATTTTTTAGCACACAGGGCTAAAGTGCTGACTTTGACATAGGTGTTCCAAGTGGGAATAGTGGATTGGGCACATGTGGAGCTGACAAGGGATGATGGGAATGAGCATCTCATCTTGGAGAGAGGGTGGAAAATCTGACTCATGCATGGGTGACAAATGGTAGGAGCACTAGTTGTTCCACACAGTGGGGAGTTCGAGCCTGGCAAACATTCTGCTGAGTGCCAGTCACACAATAAGCTGAGGAGAAGTCAGAGGACAGAGGTACACTTCCCCTGAAAGAGCAGCACATACTGGAGCTCAAAAGAGATGCCATGGAGGAGGGGATGCTCCAACAGAGTATATGGTTGGTCACTCCACGAGATCAGAAACCTGGTCTAGTCTCTACCACTCAGCTTTTCCATGAAATAGATGAGCAGATTGAGATTCCAGGACTGAAATGAATGGGCCATAAGGCTATCACATAGTCTGGGGATTCCTGCTTCTGGCTACAGCAGAACAAATGGGACAGTTGAGTGTAGGTAGAAAAACATCATGCTTGGTCCTGGGGAGATACAAATTGCTATTATTTCTGTTAGCAATAAGTCAGTTGCAGTAGCAATTATCATAGGTTAGCAGTAGCCTAACTGCCTTTGTGGGCTATTTCAAGCCTAGTCAATTACCCATGTAAGAATCAAACCATACACCTTATGCCTCTAAGGTAAACACCTTAACCATTACACCACCTCCCACCCTAGATAAACATGACTTTCATGTCACAAGTTGCACATTATCAACACTGACAGGGGAAATAAATATCCTTTGCACTTGTGTTTTTTTTATGTTTTTTTGCCAGATATGAAGATTTCCCATTACAGCTGAAGATTTGTTTACAGTTTCAGTAGACGAGGGATGATGGATTTTTTTATGTAAATTTGGTTAATAATTCCTCAAACAGGAATGTTTTGTAGCTTTTTTTTATTTTTTATTTTTATATCCTTTTTTAGCACTTTAGTACCATAAGGCTAGTAGCCTATTTTCAGGGGATGCCTGGGGTGGTATTTGTACTACTAGGAGAAATTTGGCAAGGGAATCAGTAAATTTTCCCTACTCTTTTTGATAGGGAACATGGGATCTTTTACATCCACCTAAGCTATCAACAATGCAAGCATATCACAACTTATCTGTGGAACATACTCAGGAATGCAGCATCCCCCTTATGCTGCCCTGCAATCAAGCTGCCTGACATAGGAATAGGACCTATAATCTTCTGCACCAAAGCTGAGTGTGTGACATATTGCACCACTAATACTAAGTAAAAAGGTGATATATGGAAAGTAAAATATCCTGTGGAGAAGGGCTATACCCATTTAAACTTAGAATCCCAAAAGGCTACAAGGCTTAATTGCATTTTTGACTCTTTTTTTGTTTCTGGAGACTTTACCCAGAGTTAATGTCTCATCATGACCTTGTAACAGTATACATTAATACACAGGTTATAGCATCATGCTTCCCTCTTAGAATCAATATTAAGGTTTACAATAAGTATTACACAGAAAAATATGGAGATCAAAATCCACACCATTTGCCATCATTTTCTTCTATGAGGGTTGTATGTCAAAAAAAAAGGGAGAGAAAGAGAGAGAGAGAGAGCGAGAGAGAGAGATGGATGCATACCTTTTTATCAAGTAGTCCCTTCATCAAAGTGTGAGAAAGCCAGTGCAGCTGATCAAAAATCAGTTTGTTGAATCTTTCCGGCTTTCTTACTTTGAGATTACAATGCAGTAGGGATCAGGATATTTGCCCTTTCCCCTACTGCAATGCAATATAGCAGGGGGTGTGGGGGATGCAGTCCTCAATGTGGTGGGTGCAAGGGGGGGTGGGCTTGCTTCCCTGTAAAAATAGTGAATTAATTAACTTTAGTAGTTTAGTTTTTTCAGGGCTTTGTGGATTGATGTTTGGTGGTTTGACAATTTGCTGTCAACAATTTATGTGCTGACATTTCAGGATGTCAACGATTAACTATGCTTCTATATATACATTTTATATGTGTGTCTATATATATATATATATATATATATATATATATATATATATATATATATATATATATATATATACTTGAATACATCACATATTTTTATTTCACATTACTTAGAGGTATGGGTTGGAATGACATAGCAAGATGGTAGTACTGGTAATATAGAGTTATAGAGAAACTTATATTCATTAAGTATATGTGAGGTGGTGCCAGCTGTGCTAGGGGAAGTAAGGCAGTACATGTGTAACATATGCCAGCATAGCTAGCTGGAATTTTGTAAAGAATTATTTGTAATCTGAATACCAGACTGATTTTTACAGATGCTTGTGTTAAAATAAATTTGTAAAGTTGCTTGTGCTAAAAATGTATCAACAGTGGGTCCTGCTGGACAGAAAAGAAATATAAATGTATGTCAGGCTGTATGGTTGTAGCTGATGAAATGTATATATTTTAACAGTAGATACTGGAAGGGAAGGAGTTAAGCTCAGCCCAGCTAACCTTAAGAAAAATAGCCCACAATTAAATGACATGGTTTAGGCTATAAATATACTATCTCACAGGTCTACATGCAGCCACTGATGCAATTTATATGAAAAGCCTTTCTGCAGGAAGGGTAAAAGTGTTGGAATTGTTTTATAGCTTCCAGATGCTGTATTAGGCCTTTAGCTGAAGTTCTGTGTTTGTATTGTGACACATCTCTGCCAAATCCTGGCTCAGTATCTAGTGAGGTGTAGTGTGAGAATGACAGAGTTAGGTGACCAGATGTGATGTCACCCTGTAGACAGCACTGAAATTGTATTTGGATACTAGTGAGAGATATAATAGTGACACTCAGCACTCTCTTTTTGTAAACCTAACAACAAACACACTGTTCCACTTCATTTTGCCTTGCTCTAGCCAGTATGTAGGGAACATTAATTCTTCAGTCAGTTAGGAAAATATACTGAGATTAGTTAAATATTGTTTTTATGTATCTGTCTGAGTCTCTCCATCTGTGTTTTTTTTATATATTTCATGTGTCTGAAACTCTGGTGTTTATTGCAAATAGATATTCAGTATTTTCATCCTTTATTTATCATTACTTATTATTTAATATATCTATACCTTTCATTGTGGCTGGTCCTTTAGAAAAATATTTTAACTTTTGAGAGTACTTGCATTTATTTAGTGGTACTCTGGCTGCACACTCCTGAAAGTCCTACTGCTTTGTTAATACTACCATTTGTGTAAGTATTAATTTTATAAAGAGTAATTGGGTACCCTGGTAAGAGTCTTAGAGTAGTCTTTGTGGGTGTTCTGGTTGCTGTGTATCTACATTATAGTTTGGGTGGAGGTGGCAAAGCAGATAAACTGTGTCAGCCTTCCCAGGTAAGTGTGTGTGTGTGTGTGTGTGTGTGTGTGTGTGTGTGTGTGTGTGTGTGTGTGTGTGTGTATCTGTGAAAATCAAGTCTCAAAAAGTGTGTGTGTCAGCTAATTGGAACAGTGACACAGAGCACTGATTTCACACAAAGGGTGGTGAAGGACTTGGCTTGGAACACCATCTGAGTACTCAACTCTGAGGTGGTCAGTGTGGAGTCTTATCTGGGGCCTGGACAGAAAGTCCAGCTTCAAGACTGAAGTATGCATTCCCTATGTGCTCTTAAGGGAAATTGTACTCAATGCAGAGAGCTGCATCTGAAAATACTGTGTGTGTCTCTATTCTTTTCTCAGTGAACATTCCCCAATGATGTCAGTGATGAGGACTGAGGCTCCTTGATAATTGGCCCAGAGGATGGACATCATAGTATGATAAATATAATTAGTTGCATAACATTTTTCAGTATATTTTTGCTTAGATTTTGCAGGACCAATACAAATAATATGCTTATTCACGTACAAAGGCCTTTTACCAGAAGTTTGAAATAGGGAGTCATTTTTGCAGTATTTCTGTATAAAGGGTTACAAAATAATCATATTCACCATAGACAGGTAGATGACAATTAAGTCACTGACAGCTATGATTTTGTTGATGTCTTTTCATGTTATTTTTATTATTATATTTCTCCCCCAAGGAAATTTATTTACAGGAACAACATAACTCTGTTCTCAATATGGTAGTAACAATTATAATATATATTTACCCTTCTTACATTCAGGCTTATCGGTGTATAGGTATATACCAGGCTAATGACTACCAGGACCTTTATAAACCTAACCATACAACCCAACCCAATTGCATCCTTATGAGTCTTTGGCATACATTAGGAGGCGGTATGTTAGGAAGTTTCCAAAGGTTATGCGGGTGCATATATTGCTTGGGTCTGCCTGTTAGTGACATGAGGGTCAGACCCAGGGTGAATTTCTGATTTCCCTTCCATTGGCCAAGGTTACACTTAAATAGGGTTAAGGACAAACTCTGCTTTACATGTTTAAAGAACTTTTTTCCAGAGCATGGGATCCCCTGAGACACGTCTGTCTTGGCAACATGTCATATTTATGTCACAAACAAAAATAATGTAAATCCTTGGATCTACTGTTTTGATGCTGTTCATTTTGCAGATGTGCAAAAGTTCCATCTGAGCTGGATCTGAGGATGCCTTCCTGACACAGATCACCTCTGAATAACCTGTTGGAGACAGAGTATAGAGATAAGGCTTTATAGTGATCCATATAGGAAAATTTGTTTATTCTTTGGATTCTTCTGGTAAGGAACCCTTTTGGGCTCTCCTGTTAAGGAACTTTCTCTTCCCTAACCAAAAGATCCAGACACTGATACCCTCCCTATTTAGTTTGATAAAAATGTTTGTTTAGTTACTATGTATGCTTTTGATGGAATTTTTAAAAATCCTTGTTTGGTAGACCTTTACTTTTATTAAGCCAAATTAATTTTTGATTCCTAAACCTGAGAAAGATTTAACAATCAGGGAAAACTATTACCTATTGTACTACTCAATTTTGACAATAAAAATTATGCCAAATATATAATTATTTCCCCCGGCCTTACAAAATATGGATCAGTATTATTGATCCTAATTTATTCTGTTCACTAGGCATATGTCTTCTGCAATTTGTATATAGCAGATACTTTTGGCCAATGTTAGGAGTAATTTAAACAAAAATTATGCATTCTGCTTTATGTGTGATTCTATAGCATTTTTCATAAAATAATCTACTTAAGTTTCTCGAATTATTGCATTTAACTAACACAACATGTAATATAATTAGAGCTGTTTTCCTAAATGCACATTTTATTATCATCTGTGCATTAACAGCGTTTTTTATTTTTTTTTGTCATCATACCCAAATTAAGCAGCAGGGAGTGTGGCAGGTTTGCCACTTTCTCCTATTGTTTTTTTTATCATCATTCCAATCAAATCAGACTTTAAATGATCAGAGACTTCAGTATTCAATTTTTTCTCTGTGCTGTTGACTTAATATTGATGATTGGCATTATAGCAACTTCTCTAAGTACCTTTTTTAAGATGCCACAACAGATATATGAGCTTACAGGACAAATGATTGAATCTAAATAAATCTAAAGTTTTATTGGTGTTGATACTGGATTTCAGGCACGTGGTAAAATTATAAAAGTTCATTGCATGACAGTATACAGCAAGTTTAATGAGTAATATTTAAGAGCAAGCCTGTAAGGTATATCAATTAAGGAACATTTTAGCATAAAGACTGATTATTTTAAAGTTCTTTATTGAAAGAAAAAAATATTAAAGTTAAAGATATGCCACTAAGGCTATCATGGTTTACAAAAATCAAATGTCTGGCACAAATTTTTACTGAGGATGGGGGAGGTTACCCATTGCTTCCTTAGTTTGTGCTAGCAGCTCATATGGCTAAGGAAGGCTTCAGAATGATCCAGTCAGAGGTTATCTATTTTTCCAAGTTCTGAATTTAATTAAACTTTATGGAATGCTTTGAGTAATCAGTGATGGCCAGTATTGTCAGAGCATGCAATGTTACATGGTTTTATTCCGTTTATGAAATACTTATACATGAGAAAACTAGGGATTGTCTTCTGAGTAATTTACATTTTTGTTCAAAATGCATAAAACATTTGTAGCAGATATTCCGTTGCCATGGTTTACATTAATCCCTTGTCTTCTTGATGTCTCCCTTTAATAGTCTGGAACATAAGAAAGCCAGATTGTATTTACTTTCCAGCAAAAGAGATATAGGCCAATCCCACACACACTTGGCCATATTTTCTCTTAAATCTAGATTTGCCCTACTTTCACAATATTTTGTAAATTTTCCATATAATTTGTAATACACCAGGTAATATTGAATCTATTTGTTCAGCCATAAGAATGCAGTCATCTATGTACAGCCTGAACTGCACCTTTCCATATCCCTTATTTTGCTTATGTTTCAGTACAGTTCTTAGGTAAGATGACAAAGGGCATCCTAATAGTGCCATTGTGTGAACTGCCTCAATTTCCTTTCACTTCAAAATTAAGACAATCATAATTGTTATAACCCAGTTTATGAAGTTCTTCCCTAACTCTCTGTTTCTTAAGCATCCACATAGGAACTCACTGTTGATAGTGTCAAAGGATATCTGTTTGTCAAAAGGTATTACCC
The DNA here is from genome assembly GCF_019279795.1 of Protopterus annectens. NCBI lineage: Eukaryota > Metazoa > Chordata > Ceratodontiformes > Protopteridae > Protopterus > Protopterus annectens. The sequence continues at coordinate 1,254,236,766 of NC_056729.1, forward strand.
TAGCCTTTTCTATCCCTACCTAATATTCATATAAAAAACCTGAGATGGGTCACTTTCCAAATTATCCATATTCCTTGACTGCTAAACATAATGTACTCTGTATCTGTAAATTCCTAAGGAATAAAATGTCTAACCTTCTCTTTCTTAACCTTGGAATATGATTTACATAGCTCATGAAGTACAATCTCTCTGAATCATAGCTTGTAACAATCCTTAACCTTCAGTCTGGTTTCTTGTAGCAAACCTATCTGTCCATTTGCCCTGTTTGGTCTCTGGAATATCTGTTTTCCTTTTAATTGGGTTTGAGGTTTCCCCCTGTGTTTAATATATTTATACCATGTGCACCTTCACAAAATATTGCTTGAGTTGCATGAATTATCTCAATTCCTTTCTTGTCTGTACTGTATGCAGTGCCTGAAATTGTCTTTTCTTCCCCCATATCTGCTCCCAACCAGAGTTCAGGTCCTCCATCTTAAGCTGAGACTAATGTCCCTTGGATACTGAGTATACCTATGCTCCGGAAATGAAGAAACTAGTGGCTAGTGTTTTGCTGATGGAGTGTCCACCTCCCCTACCATCACTGACATTCTTAGTCAAGGAATTCCTTAAGGTATTCTGCTACCTACTTTTAGACCTGGAAGCAGGCATAGTTAGTAGATCTGATTAACATCTCTTATTGTGTAACCTAAGTATATGAGTCATTTACATTAACCATGTCAGCAAATAATACGTGGGTACATTAAAGTGTTACTGTGCTGCATATTCCCTTGTCTATCAGGATTCAAATAATTTAGATGTTACTGATTTGCTAGCATACTGTTAGTACTAACATAGCTATTCTAAAGAGTTAAATATGACATTTAGCAACAAAATAGTTTTCATAAACTGATGTTTATTGTAAGTGTTCTTATTTAAACACTAATTGCTATTGTTCACATTTATATTAGTAACAATCCGGTGTCTACCAATAAGCGGAACAATGCCAAAAGACAACTCTTTGCTTTAAAAAACAGATTTAATCCACATAACGCCAACCTGAACGCACAAAATTCTCACTGAACAACGGACAAAAACGAAACGCTGAATGCAGTTTAGCGCTTTCAACCAATGCAGTTTGGTCTTCTTCAGAACTGCAAATAGAAGCATTCAATACATATATATAAACTTTATGGCGCCAAAGAACAAAGCGTGTCTTAAAGGCACATGTATAAAAAATACATATCTATGATTCATTACTAATTTTACATACATAACCCTATAAATTCATTATTGCACCTCTACTGAACTCATAAACATCATAAAAATTATATTAAAATATTTCAATTGCCTACAAATAATACATAAATTTAATGAACCAACTAATCAGAACAGTATGTATACTGATGTACATAAAATGAAGCAATATAATCTCATAACATAATACATTCCATGGTAACATTACTTGCTCAAATGAATTCATATGAATTACCTATGGAAACGACTAAGCGTTCACTCAAAGATGTGAATTCTATAATGCCCATAATTAAGTACATTGATTAACTATAAAATCAAAAAGATCAATCAAAATCAATAACTATGCAGTCCCCTGTAACGAATATGATGTTGAAAAATATATAAAAATTGTGTGTATAAAATATACATCTATGCAGGTATACTAAAAAGTAATAATATAAATATAAATATAAATGTAAATATACACTGAATTGACAGTGTGTATAGTATATATCTAAAAATAAATGTACATAAGATCCCGTAACATATTCTCAAAAATATATACAGATATATAAGTAAATGTAAATTTGTATTGATATATGAAATTAAGATGAAAAACAAAAATATATATATACAGAAACTATGTATGCGAATAATAAAGTATATTAAGATATGAAAAAAGTGTAAAAATTGTAAAAAATTATGTTATATTTGTGTGACTCGACTATAGAAAATACCAAGGTTGCCAAAATGGTATCTCAAATATCCACTAATGCACTCGTAGACTGGTGTATCTTGTGGATAAATTACAATAATGGGTGCATTCTAGATAAGGAGGCTTTTAATTGATATACAGTCATTTAATCCTGGTGGTGTAGTCGCATCTAGGAACAGCTGCCACCAACTTTCCCTATATGCAATGAGAGTTTTAATATCACCACCCCTAGGATTGTTTGGTATAACTTCCAATATTACAAATTTAAACATGTGTGTCTCACCCAACTGTTGTACATGTCTAGATAAAGCATTGGTAAGATCCTTCACCCTAATGCTGTATAAATGGTTATAAATGCGCTTTTTAATGCTTCGTTCTGTACGTCCCACATAAAAAGCCTCACAGGAATCACATTTCGCTAGATAAATAACCTGTCGGGTGTTGCAATTTCCCTTTTTACATTTGATTTTACTTTTATGTCCATTCTCCAAACTAAAATCACCTTTGCAATACATGTATTTACAAAAATTGCAACAACCACATTTGTTACTACACTTATCAGCTCTAGAGTTGTTGGCCTCTATGATAGGATGTTCAAATAGTTTCTTCATATTAAAGCCCATCCGATATACAAAATTCGGTTTCTTACCCAAAATATTAACCAAATATTGGTCTGTACTAATCAGATGCCAAAATTGGACTATAATTTGTTTGATTTTGTCCGACCCTGTATTGTATGGTATTATACATGCTCTTAGATAACTGGGTCCCAATCCATTGTTGTTCAAAACAGGCAAATTCTGAATATCACCCGAACCTAATAATGCTGTATATTTGGTACCCCGATTCCTCATAATATCTGTGATGATATCATCCATCATAACTTGTGGGTAACCCCGTTCACTAAAATAACACTGAATTTGTGAAAGTTCCACCTGTAAATCCACTGGATCCGATACCATTCTAACAGCCCTAATGCATTGTCCCTTAAAAACATTAACTTTCAATCTAGGAGGATGGCAACTAGTAAACTCGAGATAGTTGTTGGAGAAGGTGGATTTTCTAAAGATTTTGGAACTCACTATCCCATTCTGATAAGTTACTAATGTATCCAAATATGGCAAGCCCTTAGAATCAAACGCATAAGTAAACTTCAAATAGTCACTACTATTATTGATGGAATCTATAAAAGTCTGCATTTCATCAAAAGTTCCTTGCCACAACAGATATATATCATCTAAAAATCTGGAATAGTATGTAACTTTGGAAAACAGTGGGTTCTTAAACAAAAATTCATCTTCCCAATTGAGCATGACCAGGTTAGCATAGATGGGGGCGCAAGCCGCCCCCATCGCTACTCCCCTGGTCTGCTGGAAGATCTCACCTTCATAGTAAATGTAGTTATTCTCCAGAACTAGTGACATCATTTCAGTTAACAAACAGATAGTATCCCATGATAAATCTGTATGGTTCCTTAGGCTATTGGAAAAGGCTTCTAAACCCTTTTCCTTAGGGATACATGTAAATAAGTCTATCACATCAATGGTGATAACATATTTGGTCTCTATATTCTCAGGACTGGAAACTGGATAGTTTGAAAGAAAACACCACGAATCCTTTACCATATGTGGAATCAGTGTATATATGTTCTTTAAAGTTGTATCAATAAACTTCCCCATCTTGAAAGTTTTTGATTCACTGCCCGACACTATAGGTCTCAGGGGGGGGTCGTCACAATTTTTATGGGTTTTAGGAATGCCCACCATAGTTGCCAACTTAGGATATTCTACTTTGATATATTTATAAATTTCGATGGTAATTCTCCCATCCAATAGAAATTCCTCAATATAGGAGTCAATCCTACGGTAGGCAATATGTAATTGATTCCTTGAAATTGTGACATAATTCGCTGTATTGTGCAATATGTCATAAATTTTTTGTGTATATTTCATACTATCAAAAATAGCTATGCCCCCCCCCTTTGTCGGGTTTCATCAATCTAATAGATTTGTTACTTCTAATAGATTTAAGTAAGTCCCTTTCCTCTATGGACAAATTACTGAATTCATCAGCCTTGTTAAAATGTTTGTATGCATTATATATTTCCCTAGTGACAACCTTATCAAAGGTGTCAATAGTTGGATTATTTGGTGGTGTAAATTTACTCCTTATGGTCAAATTTGACCCATTAATAGCTTTCCTATCCTCATTTGTACCATAGGTAATGTTTTTGTCTTTAAAATAAACCTCCAAATTGATTTTCCTGATGTATTTTTTGAAGTCTATCAATACTTCAGTTAGTGAAAACTTGGGATTGGGTATGTACTTCAACCCTTTCTCCATCAATTGAAAATATACTTTGTCTATAGTCAAATCCGTATAGTTGAATATGTGAAAATGCCGATACGACACCATCCTTCCTTTAACTACTATCGAATCATCTCCCTCTAAACCAATACCTTCAGATGGTCTATTCTCTGATGAGTGACAGTGAGTGTCTGCTGAATCGGATGGATTCCCCCTAGGTGTGAAGAACAACGTAGGGGCTTCCATCCTACCTACTTCCTCCTGGTGTAGACCCTGTATCCCCTGTTCTGAAATGGGGGGTGATTCACTCCCCCATTTGACCGAAAATCCTGTTGTACAACAGTACTAGGATTCCCCTCAAACTCATGATATATATCAATGCGCGACACCCCATCACTGCCTCTAGTGTCAGGGTCCCTAGATGAATTCCCCTGAAAATTCCTTTTCCTCGGCCACACATATGCTGTTTTTTGTTGATATTGTGCACTATCCCTCTCAATTTTATCTGTTTTCCTCTTGCATAGTGTGTTTGCCCATTTTTTAGCTTCAGTATATTGTTTGTTGTAAAGTTTTTCCCAATCCTTGAACACTAAGTCATTGACTATTTGTGTGTTCATTAATTCAACCTCATGTATGGCCTTACTTAATTTCTCATCATAAAACTTCATAAGTAAACCAATATAATTGAATCCACATTTATCAAAGAAGTCGTTGAAATCCTTCATACACTCTTCAGTTAAATCAATGCCTAAGGGTAACTTAAAAAATCTCAACCCTTTAGGAACTATCCTCTCATCAATACATTTCTGCAAATACATAATGTCCACTTTGAGTCCATTGATGGTCTTAAGCTTCTTTCCTAAGGAATAAATCATGGTCTTTAGATTGACAGTCTCACGGGTGTTGGAACGACTGGATGTCGATGTCACCTTGTCACCTGCTGCATTGTTGTCAACAATGAAGTCAAAAGACAAAAATTGATTAAATAAGTCAAAGTCATGCACCCCAGTACCAGACCCCAATGCTGGTGATGGATGGTGTGGGTGCTTGCCAGACTCATTCATATGGAAATTAACCCTGTTGGCAGTCACAGTAGAATAAGTCTTGTGAGGTGGTCCCCTCTTGGGTTTGGTGCCAACCCTCTTGGCCTCCAAGTCGTAGTCATAAATTGAAAAGTCAAAGGTGCAATCAGAAATATTAATGTTGCTGCTAGATAACGGTGCAATAATGTCCAGACCTGGAGTAGGACTGGTGTGTGAAGATTTCTGTCCATTGGGAATGTCAAAGCTATCATTAGAATGTTCTCCCACATGGTCAGACAAAAAGTCATTACTGGCTTGAAAATTGCCCTTGTTGCCTTGTCTAGTAAGAGTAGGATGTTTAACAATCCCATTGTCGGTCACAAAAGGTATTACATTGCTGTTCCCCCCTTGTCCTTGCGACCCTACCACGGGTATCGCATCTTGGTTCTTGGAACCATTAATACTGTTAGAGGGTTTGAAAAAATCACGCTGATAACAAGCAATGTCACCCTGTAATAACCTAGTGACCAATGAAGATAACTGTTTGACCTCACCTCTCAATTCTGCAAGTTCAGATGTAAATGCTTCAGTAGCGTTTTTGTTGTCCGATGCAGACAGGTTATGATCCACAGGCGCTGGATTCTCCAGAAGGAGTAAGCTGTTGGCGTTCTCGCCGGAAGCCGCTGGAGTGGTTAACGACATCATAAACAAATATCCAAAAGACTGCAAATCTTGGTAACAATCCGGTGTCTACCAATAAGCGGAACAATGCCAAAAGACAACTCTTTGCTTTAAAAAACAGATTTAATCCACATAACGCCAACCTGAACGCACAAAATTCTCACTGAACAACGGACAAAAACGAAACGCTGAATGCAGTTTAGCGCTTTCAACCAATGCAGTTTGGTCTTCTTCAGAACTGCAAATAGAAGCATTCAATACATATATATAAACTTTATGGCGCCAAAGAACAAAGCGTGTCTTAAAGGCACATGTATAAAAAATACATATCTATGAGTCATTACTAATTTTACATACATAACCCTATAAATTCATTATTGCACCTCTACTGAACTCATAAACATCATAAAAGTTCTATTAAAATATTTCAATTGCCTACAAATAATACATAAATTTAATGAACCAACTAATCGGAACACTATATATACTGATGTACATAGAATGAAGTAATATAGTCTCATAACATAATACATTCCATGGTAACATTACTTGCTCAAATGAATTCATATGGGCATTATAGAATTTACATCTTTGAGTGAACGCTTAGTCGTTTCCATAGGTAATTCATATGAATTCATTTGAGCAAGTAATGTTACCATGGAATGTATTATGTTATGAGACTATATTACTTCATTCTATGTACATCAGTATATATAGTGTTCCGATTAGTTGGTTCATTAAATTTATGTATTATTTGTAGGCAATTGAAATATTTTAATAGAACTTTTATGATGTTTATGAGTTCAGTAGAGGTGCAATAATGAATTTATAGGGTTATGTATGTAAAATTAGTAATGACTCATAGATATGTATTTTTTATACATGTGCCTTTAAGACATGCTTTGCTCTTTGGCGCCATAAAGTTTATATATATGTATTGAATGCTTCTATTTGCAGTTCTGAAGAAGACCAAACTGCATTGGTTGAAAGCGCTAAACTGCATTCAGCGTTTTGTTTTTGTCCGTTGTTCAGTGAGAATTTTGTGCGTTCAGGTTGGCGTTATGTGGATTAAATCTGTTTTTTAAAGCAAAGAGTTGTCTTTTGGCATTGTTCCGCTTATTGGTAGACACCGGATTGTTACCAAGATTTGCAGTCTTTTGGATATTTGTTTATGATGTCGTTAGTCACATTTATATTAGGAACAGGAAAAAAAAAACAGAATAAAGACATATATTATTCATATTATTAACATTGCCCTTTGCTTACATTATTGTCTTCAGCTGGAGAAAAAACTTTCAAGTTTCTATAAATACTATACTATTCTATAAATACTATACTATTAGTCTGCTAATGGAAATGATAGATTTAGTATTAAGTTATAATTATTTAGAATTCTATGATGAATTGTTTGTCCAAGTCAATGGGGTAGCTATGGGTGCAGCCTTAGCACCTAGCTATGCTAATTTATTCATGCAAGGCTGGGAAACAGTAAATATATTAGAAAGTAGGTTTGTGAAAAATATCATCAAAATGTTAAGATTTATTGACAATATTCTGATTATTTGGAGTGGGATGGTCAAAGAATTAAATTTGTTTTTGAAATATATTGATAATGTCTGTTCTTATAATAAGTTTTCATATAATATCAATACTGAAAATATTAATTTTTTAGACCTCACTATATATAAAAAAGATGTAAAATTAGTGTCAAAAATGTATAAAAAAGAATTTCAAAATAATATGTATTTACATTATTCAAGTTTATATCCAAAAAAACTAAACAGAATATTGTCAAAGGACAAATAAAGAGAATAAGTAATCTAACAGATGATAATGAAATTTTTCATCTAGAAGCTGATAACATCTGTGAAAGGATGTTAAATAGAGGTTATCCCCAAGAAATGATTAAGGAAGTTATGACAGAAGAAATTGTAAACAGAAATAAAAATGAGAAAAAGAAGTTGAATAGAACATCTTCAGCAGATTTTACCACTGCTTTGGCAGTACAAAATAGTACTGATTCTTATGTCATAAAATATAGTAAGAAAAAATTGGGGAATTTTTAAAACCAATATTAATTTATTACAGAAGTTAGGCGATAAACCTAAGTTTGTGCAAAAAAGAGCAAACAATTTTAAAGATTTTTTTCAAGGAAAATTAAATAAAAGTAGAGTAGTAGAAAAAAGAAAAGGAATGTATAAATGTTTTAATTGTAACTATTGTAGTTATTTATATACAGATAGGCATGAGATTTTTGTGGGCAAAACTAAGATATATGTTCCAGGCTAAAAATGTTGTCTATTTAATAATATGTTTAGATTGCAACTCATTTTATGTTGGTAGAACAGGAAGGGAATTGTATAGAAGAATTTATGAACATCAATATGCCATAGGCAAAGGAGATGTCAAAAATGCTTTGGCAAAACATTATTTAGAAAGTAAATGTAAGACTAATTTCAAATGTTTAGTTATAGATTTTATCCATCCCAATGTTCCAAAGATAAATATTGAAGAAGAATTGGGGTGGCTTGAATACTGTTGGCAAGTGAGATTAAATGCGTGTTTTCTGCCAGGGTTAAACAATAGAGAGGAATTCATTATGTATTTAAAAAGGAAAGGTTTTAAACATTAGGTTAGTTTTCAGGTATACAGAATAGTTTAAGAATGTTGTAGTTCAAACACATTTTAAACTGATAACTTTTAATTGGATTGCTTAATTGAAGCACCTTATTAATTGCTAAGAGTATTTTAATAAAGCAGTGTGTTGTAACCATTAGTCTGAAGAAATCTCCCTTTGGAGATGAAAGCGCTCACTTGTGGTTCTATAACAGCGTAATTACAGCATGTTTTCGTGTGTTTTACTGGATTTTATCTTGCGGATTTTACTTCGTGAATTAAACTTCGTTTTTGTGCTATTCTGCCATCGTTTCTTTTTGGATTTGTGCTTTGTTTTAAAGCGTGCTGCTTTGCTCATCACTGTTATTTGGAGAAGATGTTAGGATTCAACTGGGGGTTGCTTGTCTGGTTGTTTCTTTGCTATATCTAGTTAGTATGGTTATAAGTTGGGTGAGCTTGTATAGATGCATATTACTGGTTGGATATTCAGACTGTATGGTTTGCTGATCTATATTAACATAACCCAGTATTATGGTTGTATGACAGATTTTTGAGGAGGCCTAGAAAAGGATATCTTTCAGTGTTTTATCACTACCTGGGGATATATAAATACCCATATGACTGGGAGTGTCTTGTGGGTGTTTAGTTTTATCATTGTTAGTAGTACTTCTGAGTTACAGTAAATTGCCTAGGTGTGGGGGAAAAATAAATATATAGTGTATTTTTGTAGAAAATAGGGACAATGCCAACTTTTTTGTTGGCTCTGTCTAATCTGATAATGTTATAGCTTGGCAGGGACATTTTTTCATTTTGTTTTTCTTGGCAGAGCCATGTTTCTGTGGCAACTAAGATGTCTGGAGTGCGTAGTATTATCCATGCATGGACTTCAGGGAGTTTGTTATAAATACTTTGCAAGTTTATATGGTATAGAGGAAGGGCATGGTGGAACTGTGGGTGAGGTGGTAGCAATAAAGGATCTTCTTGGAAGATGCTCTCACTGCTTGAATATGCTGAGGTTTGGATGGATGTCACTGATAATTTTTATGTTATGTAGGTCTTGCTATTTAAGGGACAGAGAGCAAACAACTTCTGAAAGGAATGAAATAAGAAGAGAGAAACACAACAATACTTAATATTTCATGGAAATGATAAAGTTAGAGCATAGGATGCTAGCTTATTCCTAGAGATAGAGGAAGGAACATAGTGTAGGAGAAGATGGGCTAACTTAACAACAGAGAGAAGATATCAAAGTTTATGAAGGCAAGTTCAAAATAGGTATAGCATGATGTGCAGTGATAGAGCACCACAGTGATAAAATGTGTACAGATATGGAGAGCAAATTATCAGGATATGGCACTAGTCTCCTAAGCAAATTACAAAACCATGATTTGGTAAGCATCCATTAAATTGACCAGTGTGTTCAAAATAATGTTGTATATACCAAAGCACCTGCAAATTAAATTACGTTCTTGAATCACCGACCTGTTAAAGAGGGCAAGCTCAACAAACATAGTTATCCAACTAGAATAAAAGCATTACAAATAGAACACACTACCAAGGTCTTTACACTACTCTACATACAAGTAGAAATGTAATAACACATAACTCATACCTGCCCTATGAAGGAAGATGGTGGCCAAGTGGATGGGGTGACCTGACTCAGAGGAGACTTTGGAGTACATTTTAGTACAGTGAGCTAGACTCACAGGAGGGATGGAATGTGAAAGTGCCCACTATTCAGTTTGATCATCAAGCCTAGACTGCTTTATGACCCAGCCACAGGCCCTTTATTACAAAAACCAATCAGTTTATAGTTGGCACACAGTAATTAGCATAGTGGCACAAAGTAAATCAGGTTTTCTTTCATTTTTTGAATGCAGACACCAATAAGCCAGGGGATTCAGAGTAATTGGTTTACACAGTGTACTCTAATGGCCAAGTCAAAGGACAGTGACCAGTTAAGTAAGTGGCCCTTATTGTGTAAGGACAGCTCCTTTGGGAGGATGTCATAGCCACTTTACAGCACAAGGTAGGGGCATACATGACTATTTGATGTTAAATTACATCGACGCCCTTCGTGTCAAACTTGCTTACACTGCACGATGACAAAAATCTCAGCTGGCTGCTTCTTACATGTGTGTTCATACCAAGACTGGTTGTCTAAGTCATCTACTTTCCCTTGCAGAAATTCATACTACTTTCCAGATTTCCTGTTTTGTCTGTCAAGGCTGAAATATTGGTCAGTTGTTCTTCTGTGTTCTCATAAGGTCTGAATAGTCACTTTTCCAGTAAATTGAGTGAGTCTTATATTTGTTTGCCTGTCAAATTAAATGTTTCAGTGTCTTTTATCAGTCTTTCATACAAAAGGGTTACTTTTGTCATCAGAATCTGCTTCTTTGAAGCAGTTTGAAAGTGAACCTCCTGATGTAGACATTACATTTGAAGCTTTCATCCTATTTTCAGCAGGAATCTCTTCAGCTTTCCTTTACAAAATATTAATAATAAGTTCTGTCAGCAAGGAAAGCATGAGGAATAAGATGCAATCTTCAGCAGGGGAAGATGCACCACCTTAAGAAAGAGGACTATTCAATGGAAAATATTTTATAGAATATACTGGGTACCAGAGGGAATGGGCTAGCCTTCAACACTATTTGTATTTTGTTGACCTGGTTTCTTTATAAAAGGATTCTGTTTTACATGTGGTAGACATACATCATGATTCTTCTCTGGTGGAGTAAGACTACAGAACTATTTTTTTCAGTATCTGAATTCCATACTGTGGTAAAATGTGAGTCTGTGAGACTGAGCTCAGTTGATATTCACCATAAGAAGTGGTTAAGATTTTTCATATTGCAGCTCAAGGCACCAAAAGGATTACTTTATATTTCAAAAAAAATTAAATTATCTAACAAAACTGACTTGGAGTAAAAGAATCAAAAAGGAGCCTGCAGAATAACGAGTTTAACTTTGGTATACCATAAAGCTTTCAAATAAGCTTCCAATAGTTATAAAATAGCAATGAATGCTATATTGAGACATAAAGTACTCCTGTCCTCCAATAAACAAATTAATTTTGTTATATAAATATTTTATTTAACTAGAACTAGTCTATATATGTAAACACAACATTCCTTCTTTCTATTTAGTGGTCAAACTTTTTTGAGGTTATTTCCTTTGAAAAAGATTGATGAATGACAGCGGGAAGGGGAGGGTTAAATGCTACCTCTTACTGAATTAGTTACTCTAGAATTTCTCACAATTTGGTTAACATTTTCTTTAAAAAAGCATGATGCTTCAGTGTTGCCAATAAACAAACCAAACTAACAGAGTGATTGATGAAGTCAGTTATGTCCAGTTGTACAAAGAAATGTATCAATTTACAAGGAGATTTAAGATGAACTTTTATATTTGTTCTAAAGAGAAAGTCATCTTCTGGGGCTACCAAAAGCATAATATATAATTATTTCTGTAATACAGCCCGGAAATTTAGGGATGGAGATTTCATATAAAGAAGTACATTGCGTTGTTATACAGAATTTTGTAAGAGCTGACAAAGCAATAATTAACAGATGTTTCTTATCATTGAAGTTATCTAGGGAAGAATTTAAAATTGATTGTTATCATAATGAATCTAGGGTAATTATGTCCAGTGTTCTAGGTTTCTAGTTATTGTAGCACCCAATAATATGAGAAGAAGAATGAATAAATATGAAGAATATTTATTTGCTGTATGATGCCCACATGTTTAAAAAGTAGGTTAAACTGTAATATCATAGATGGTGCATGGTAGGCATTATACATAATCACAAAGTTGTGCTATAGTATGTAACAGAGAGAGTGGAGTCAGAACTTCAAGTTCAGTGTTCTTTGTTTACAGTGAACATAAAAAAATGGGAAATGTATTTAACAGAATGACAATGGATATGAAAAAGTCAACAGGACTCCAGCATTAAGAATAGGGAGTCTTAATAAGAGACAGTGAACCGATGGGCAGATTTATCAGAGTTGGTAGAAATAATATGAATAGTAATATTTTTTTCTAAAGTAGGCTAGTATCTCTTAATATATTTTGCATATTTGTTTTGCAAAGCATTTATTTGGCTAGAAGACTTGGATATTTCTTTAATTAGTGCAATGTGACCATCAAATTTATAAAACAAATGAAGAAATACATTTTTTTACATGGGGAACTTAGATTTCATTAATATTCCATGGCATGAGTTTTAACATCAGTCTTGCAAAGAAAAGATATTGAGAAAAAGATATAAGGTATAGGAAAGGTGTATGCTAATACTGATAAATAGTGTGAAATGGACAACAGAAGACACTGGCAATAAAATTTTTCCAGGGCACTAAAAATGGAAGCTCAGAATAACCTCCAAGCTAAAATGTACAACATATTTTCAGGGAATGTCAAGCATTTAGCTGTAATTAGATACAAGAATGAACAATTCCTAATGATAACAGAACAACACAAACATTTTTATTCAAAGGAATGCAATTCTGAGCAATTTGATCAGTATCCGTGATCACTCTAACTATAACATGGCTATCATAATGGAAGAGTTGAACATAAAAAGCCTTCCCAGTAAAATTGAATATAACGCTTGTTATTATAAGTGAGAAACATATAACATTTATAAGTTAGGTTTCAAAACAGTGCTTATTTGGTAACCATAGGGAATAAAGCAATATAATAAGTAGAAAAAGAGAGGAGAAAAGTAGGGAAGCATTGACCTTTAGTGTTAAAAATAAGGTTAAGCATGTATGTAAAATAAGTAAAATGTAAAACATTAAAAGTTAAAAAAATAAAGGCAGTCATCTAGTGGATAACAAACAACTGTAAAAATTGTAAACATGTAAATATATAACAATTTAATTGGAAGCAGAGAACTTGATAACCATGAGGATCGAAGTCCCAGATAACATGGATATAATACTAGAAATAGTGGTAGTAAGAGGTTAAAAAAAGTTAAATTTGCCTACTTAGAAAAATATAAGTGTACAACTAGAATAGTTAACATCAGGCACCTGTTAGAGGAAATAGAAAAAGAGCAACTTTAAAATTAGATGAACGTATGTACCAGCTATAAAGTCAGAATACACTGCAGAGCCTATTTAAAATGATTAGAGTAACCTCATTATAACATCAGGAAGGCAATTTCCATAGAAGCAAATTAATACACAGCTTTGACCTAGTACACTCTCTTATTTAATTAATTAGCGTCATAGTTAGTTGATAAGCATGCTGTCCAAGAGGCTTTCTTAATTTCTGCAAAGCATTACGTGGTTAATTGATTTGCTCAGAGTCACTCCACAGATAAATAGAGACTGAGGGAATCAAGCTCTGGACTGCAGAATGAAGCTGGTGAAGAGTTTATAACGTTAATCCTCAGTACTAACAGCAACTATTAAGTATAGATTACATTATAGAGTTTACACTCCCGTAGGGAGGAACATAGCATAAATCTAACGACTGCATCAGGCAGAAAAGACAGCCACGCAAACTTAGTTTTTATTAAAACAATCCCAGAAGGGGAAATGGATTGCAGAAAATCTGTTTCATTGCAGCTTCTAGCTGGTTGATTGAGTGTCAAGGAAAAATTGGCTGCTAAGATGTTTCATAGAGTATAATGCATGGTTTGGTGCAGTTTGTTTTAATAATTTGTAGAATGATGTGACAAAAGTATAGCTAAAATAGATTCATAGGTAGTTAGTAGGCATATGATCCAGTAGTTGGTTGAGTAGTTTAACCAAATTCACAAAATGCCCTAGAGCACAGTCTGGTTAAGTGACCTTTTCAGAGTCACACAGTAGGAAAAATGGAAGATGAAGGTAAACACTAGACTACATGAAGCAGCTTGTTAAAAAAAAAAAAAAAAAAACTCATTGTCTTAATCCTCTGTGCTAACTGCCAGACTAAATAATCTAAAAAGTCACTTGATATGCATTCATAGGTGATCACTGGGTATAGACAGCTAACCAGTGTTGAAGTAAGCATTTGCAGGGAATTACTGTACCTTTATATTGTCTTAAGTAAATAGGATACAGCACTGTATGTTTTGATAATTGATTGCATAAATCATGTGACACTTTCTGTGAGGTGCTTAGCATTTTAAATAAAAGAATATTTTTTTTTACCGCTTGATGACTGGTATATATAGTAGAAGGATATTATATGTTAATTGTGTTGATATCAGTATGGTAATGACATATTCTGTTAGCAGATATGCAACCACTATCAACAGTTAGCAATAATGAAGTTACTACCAGGGAAACAGGGCTCGTTATTTACTTGATATAGTTCCCTGCAGGCAGTGCAGCCAGTAAAAGAAAGAAAAAAAATATATATATATATATATATATATATATATATATATATATATATATATATAGTTGTTTTGAATCATTCATTTTGCAGTGTGATTGAGATCCTCAACTAGGGCATCTAGGATGGGTGTAACAGAAAGCAAAAAAGTACATTATTTATTGACTTGATACATTATAATAACATTTTGAAAAAGTAAATATATTTCAGTTTCAATGTGTGTGTGGCAAAAGTGTTTTAGCTTGTAACTGTAAAGTACTATATAACTTTCATAGGTGTAGAATTGCCATTTTATTTGATTTGAATTTGTAACTGCTCTTTTTAGTAATGATGGAGCTGTTTACAGTAGAATGGAACTGCTTTCACATTCATTGCTTGCTGCCAAAAGCTGCAATATCTCATGTTAAAATAAACTCTGTGAGTATTCTAACTTGGTTTCTAAAAAAGCATATGTTATTTTGGAAGGTAGAACTGCTTGGCTATGAGCTACTGTCATTCAGACATTGATGCCAAATTCGTCTGAATAGTGGCAGTGCTTACTGTGTATGCAGGAGGGGGGTGTTGGCACTGGAGTGGTAGTAGTAGCTCCTACCAGGAAACAGTGTGTGTGTGTGTGTGTGTGTGTGTGTGTGTGTGTGTGTGTGTGTGTGTGTGTGTGTGTGTGTGTGTGTGTGTGTATGTGTTTGTAACCTAATCATCTGTGTTTGTTAAAAACTGAGGAATTCACAATGAATCCCTGTGTACAAAAGTTTCTAAATCACTCAGTTTATTGTTGCGACTTCTGGTATTTAGCTGAGTAGAGAAGTTAAGAGATGGATCTAAGATAAGTCCAATGTATTTTTGCTCCATTATGTTTGGACTGATATTACTATTTAGGTCCTGAATCAGCATGTTTGGTATAGAAGAGAACTGTTTGAGACTTAAGAATAACACTTGATTAGCTTTTGTAAAGTTGAACTGGAGTATGTTAGCTTGAAACCATTTGAAGAATAAGGTGCATTTTTATTTTTATTTATGTGTCAGGTGAAGATGGTTTTATTTTGTGGACCAATTTTCTAAGAGTAACATAAAAAGTAGGGTTTATCAAGAAGTCACTGAGAACACCTGTAGGTTTAACACTTGGACAGGTTTGATATCATGAGAGAATAGTTTTAATGGGTATAAAATATACAAAGTAGTGTTAAATACTTTGCTGGTTTGACAAGATTTTTTTCTTTGGAAATGGCAGTCACTGCTTTGGATTTAAATAAACTAATGATCGGATGTTGTCGTTTTCATTCTTCCTCAGTGTATGGGCTTCGTATCCAACTCGGCCACATTTTACTAACAGGATCAACTGTTGAGCTCCTCCCTCTACCCATAATACCCATGTCCAACCCCAGTGCCCCAGATCTTGTTTGCTGCCATCACGCATAGACATGGATCTACTCTCACAGCATTTTTTTCTGGGTTGTGTAGTAAGTGTTCCTTGAGTATCAAAACCATTTTGTTTTCCATGGTTGATCATTTACCTTATAGTTCCTCTCTCTCAGTACTTCAATTTTATTTTATCCATTAGGTCTCTACCTTATCAAGATAACTTTCATGCACCATTGTTGGTACCTTTCTTTATATATTTACCCTTTCCTGTCCCTCTTTCTTATCCAGATAAATAGGGTATTTTTAACTACCATTGATAGTAGTCCTACTTTCTATAGCCTTAATTTATCTTGTAAAAAAAAGATAGCTCTATTTCTTATCTATCCTTTTGCCCTTTCTTGTTATTGATAGCTAATATGGCTGAGAAGCCTACAGGTTTTAAAAAAATGTACTTTCTGTGGGCACAAAATTCCTAACTCGGAAGCTCACAGGGAGTGCATTTACTGTTTTGGAGCAGCACATCTGGGTACGGACTGTACTATTTGTGCTGCATTTAACTCCAGGGCTACTGTGGACAGAAGAGGCAAACTAGTCCTCAAAGGATTATTACCTGCATCATCTTTTTCTTCCTCCAGGACTCAACCCCCCCAGCAACCAATGCAAGGCTCCGTCAGAGCACAGAAAAAATCTCCAGCAAAGTCTCTGAAGACTTCTTCATCCTCGGAACCTCCTCAAAAAATTTGAAGATCATCGGATCTGAGTTCATCAAATCCATAGAGAAAAACTATGGATCCTAAGTCTTTGGATCCAATAGTTATTTCAGCCAGTCCCGCCATTCAATATATGGATCCTGAATCATCAGATCCATCTCATAGCACTTCTTATACACTGAGAGCTTGCTCAATAAAGTTCATGCTTGACAAAAAACACTCCAGACCTCAGTCTGCTACCTCATTTATCAGGTCCTCCAGGAGTCCTTCTGAAGCAGAAGTGAATAAGATGATGAGAAAGTTCCTCAGAGCTCAGATCCAGATGGCCTTTATACTGTCTCTGTCTCCTATCGGATCAGTGAGCTTTCCTGCCACTGCCCATGCAGTTATATCTCCTTCTCCAATCCATCCTTTGGTTTTGGAGCCCCAGGATCTGAGAGTTCTGAGCCAAAGAGAATTACATCTTTGATGTCAACAGTTTCCCTCACCAATTCTAATTTGTTCAAATTGGGACATGTCTCGGAGCTGAAGAGATGGCATTGGAGCTGTCGGGCTGGGATCTATTCTGATGATGTCAGAGCCATCCTTGCCTCTCAGAGCCGTGATGCTAGATAGCTGTGGTCTTCATTGTGTTCCATGGTATATCCAATGGTATATCCAATGCTGTGGAAATTGTTTTGTACCCTTCTCCTGACTGATGCCTTTTAACAATGAGATCCCTTTGATGCTTTGTAAGCTCTCTGTGAACCATGGCTTTTGCTGTAGTAGGCAACTGAGTAAATGTCAGGAAAATCTAACTAGGACAGCTGAACTTTATTTGGGGTTAATCAAAGTTTCTTTAATTGATGGCAGGTGTGTACCCAAAAAGACTGAATGTTGTAATTAAATCAAAAGGTTCTTCAACAAAGTATTAGTTTAAGGGTGTGCACACACAACAAAGTATTAGTTTAAGGGTGTGCACACTTATATAACCAGTGTATCGTACTTTTTTTATTTTTTTATATTTTTTTCCCCTAACAGACTTGTTTGTTTTTCAATTGAATTGTACAGGTTATAGGTCACATTAAAGGTGGGAAAAGCTGTGGGGCTGGGATCTATTCTGATGATGTTAGAGCCATCCTTGCCTCTCAGAGCCATGATGCTAGATAGCTGAGGTCTAGTTCCCTTCTTGAGGCACGGATCTGGACAAAGTCATAATCAGCCTTCATAGGAAGTCTCGGATCCGGTGTGGCTGGCCTCGGCTTCTCTTGGTCCATCTCCATTTGAGATTGTGGAAAGGGTGTTCTCTCATTCAAGAGATCCAGTCTGTCATACACCTTCAGATCCTACCTGCTTTCCCTCTATGATTCTGAGCTCTAATCCCATCAGACCTACTTAACAGGGACAGCCAGTTCCATCTAGCATCCAGACAGTTCCCATGGAAGAACTAGTCCTTTCTTCAGACACCTCCCTAGAGCATTCCGGTGAGGAGGTTCACCAAAATAGAATGTGTAAAAGGAGGCACATAGCTTCTCCCTTGAAATCTCTCACTTAAGATACTAACTTTGATGAAGGGGAAGGATGCCCCAGATCACCACCTGATGACATCTCATTTGAAGGCATTTTGGAAATCCTTAAGCAGAAAGGTGGATGGTCATAAGATAACCTTCCCCTTAGGAGTCGGTATTTCTGGAGACTTTTGGTGCTGGCCCATCTACATCTTGGGTGACTCCCCTGACTGATGGGCGTATCAACCTAGTCCCTCACCAGGCATGGAAGGAACCAGATTCTGTTGAACCTATCCCACATCATCCAGACACAATTAGCACTTCCAAAAGATAAGCCCATTGGAGCAAAGGAGTGCCTGTTGATGCAATGGTTGTGGCAGCAGCCACCAAGAAGGAGCTAGCAAAACAGGACTGCTCTGTCCACCTCCCTAATAGAGCATCCAGGACATTGCACAGGTTTGGAAAGCACATGTTTGCTTCAGCAACATTTGCCTTGAGGTCCCTGAACTATTTGGTGCATTTTACAAGAGTGCAGAGGGATTTGATCAAGGAACTCTCAAACTCTCTCTCTCGGAGTCCATGTCTACAAAAGATTGCAAAAGATCATCTTCACAGCTAGCCACTATTTTATCTATGTTCAATGCAGCTATTAGGCTGATTTCTCATGCAGCAGAAGACACCACACTAGTTGCCGGTTAAGGCATCGCCATTAGGAGACATGCCTGGATGCATTTATGTAATTTTGTGGAGCCTTTCAAGTCTTCTTTCATCAATGCTCCCTTTGATGGAACATCCTTGTTTTGGCCCTTCTTTGAAAGAAACAAAATCCCACTATGAACAGGAAGGAAAGATTCTGACTGTCATAGGGATTTGCTTTTCTATCCCTAAACAATTCTTTTCAAGAATCAAAGAGGAGGCAAGAAATGTGGTTCTGTAAATCCCAGGGATCTTTTTAGGATTTATGTAGAGACAATTCCCTCAGAGGCAGAGGAGGAAGTTGAAATGGAAGAGGCCCACGATATCAGTGTTCCAGAGATTCCTTTCCAGCTTGACCCTTTCAGTGCTCCTGCAGTGCTGCCTGTCTGCCCGCCCCTAGAGGCAGTCAGGGGACAGTTGTCCTTGCACCTAGATGTCTGGGTTGCTATAGCAAAAGATTCTTGGGTGCTAAAAATAATATCCAGAGATTACTTTATACCATTTGCTCAAACACCCTCTTCCAAAATAAGAAATCTTCCTGATGTTCCAACCACTCAGATAGAAGCTGCAGCTCAAGAAATTCAGAAGGTACTGGACAAAAGAGCTATGCAAAAGGTCCCACCAAACCAGATAGGATTCAGAGCTTACTCAAAGTTCTTTTTAGTACAGAAGAAGACAGGGGACCTGAGACCAATTTTGGAAAACAGCATCCTGAACCAATGTGTGAGGAAATCAAAGTTTTGAATGGTCATGGTTCAGTCCATTCTACCTCTTTTACACAAAGATAATTGGATGTAGTCAATCGAGCTTCAGGACTTGTACTATCACATAAAAATAAAGAGATGCTCCCAAAGACACTTGCACTTTTGGTTTGGAGCCAGACACTATGAGTTCAGTGTCCTGCTCTTTGGACTTACCACAGCCCCCAGGATGTTTACCAAGTGTATGGCAGTGGTAGCAGCTCACCTGAGACTGCAAGAATTCTGATTGTTTTCATACTAGGTGACTGGCTTCTCACTGCCCCAAGCATGCATCTCTTAGAGCAGTAAAGAGACTATTTGCTCCAGATTTGCCAATCATAGGCATTACACTCAATATTCCCAAATCCAAACTGCTACCAGTACAGAGCCTGTAGTTCAATGGTGCTCATCTAAACACAATAAATCAGACAGATTTTTTACTGCCTCATTGTATATGCAGAATGAGGTCTCAGGCTCATCAAATTCTTTCTTATCCTGCTCCTTCTGCCAGGCCTATTCTTCAGGCCCTATTCTGCCAGGCCTATTCTTCAGGCCCAAAATGTTCTATGGCAGCATCTACAGTATTAGTCCCATTAACACTCTACTGTGTGTGTGTTCTTCAAGGACTGTAGTTGTTCAGTGGTCTATTCTTTGACAGCCCGTATACTTCCCAGTCAAAGTTACTCTGGTATGCAAAAATCATATTCACTGGTGAATCCTGTCAGATGA
Source organism: Protopterus annectens (assembly GCF_019279795.1). Lineage (NCBI taxonomy): Eukaryota > Metazoa > Chordata > Ceratodontiformes > Protopteridae > Protopterus > Protopterus annectens. The sequence goes on from NC_056729.1 coordinate 1,254,257,368, forward strand.
CATTTTCATTTGTTGCCCCTTCATTCTGTCTCCCCCAGTAACCACAGTGAGCACGGATGCCTCCCAACTAAGGTGCGGGAGTATTTCTTGGGAAGAACAGTCCAAAGCAAGTGTTGCAATGAAGAGACCAATTCCCATATCAATGTCTTGGAGATGGGAGCCGATATTACTATGTGGATTAAGATGTGTTCGTCGAACATGTCTTTCGACATGGTAATATAGACCCCTGCCTGACATGAATAGGAAGCCTGTTTCAAAGAAGTGACAATCTCTGAGACATATATCTGTCTCTCAAGCATGTTTTTTTGAGTTGCTTACTAAGTTTAGATCCCCAGATCAGGAAATTCTCATGCTATTTGACTTGTGGATATGTAGCAGCTCCACTAGGACTGGGTAGGTCAAACATAGGTTACCCCTTAATAGTCAGTAGGAGACAGAGTAAAGGGATAGAGCTTTTAGTCTATCCACATAGAACATGTTATTTACATCCTGTATTTTCTTTATGAGGAACCTCTGAGGTCGCTTCAGCTGCTTTAAGTGCTTAGTCAAGTACATGCCAAATGGCGCATTGTGCTCGATTATTGGTCTAATGAGGGCTGAGTACAGTGGTTACTAGGCTAACAACCACAAGGGCCTTTTTAAGCCTACTTATGCATTCCCAAATCTCTGACAAGGTCTTGTACCCTTGATAAGTGTAAGCAGGGGCTTAGGAGATGAAACATTTACAAGTAGGGGCCTGGGAAATGAACCATTTACAGGCTGCCTGTGTCCATTAGAGATATAGGTGCCAAACCAGCGATGAATTTCCTGTTTCCCATCCAGTTGTCTAAGTTACACTTGAATTGGGCTAGGGAGGAATACTGTTTCACATGGATAGGGGCTACAATTTCCATGGATCTGGATGCCACATATTTACTCATAAGTTGTGCCACATATTAAGACTTCTTCACCACTGTGAACAAACATATAGGGCGGCGCAGTGGTGCAGCGGTTAACATTGTCACCTCACAGCAAGAGGTTTTCCATTTCGATTCTCGGCTGGGGTGCCGTCTGTGTGGAGTTTGCATGTTCTCCTTGTGTTCGTGTGGGTTTCCTCCGGGTACTCCTGGAGCATTTCTCCCCGGGCCTCCACTAAAAACAGGCTCTGTGGAACCTAGTTGGACATTCCCAGTCAACAAATGTTAAATAAATAAAAATAAACACATGGAAGTCAAAGTTCAGTCTGCTATCTATCTGCATACCTAGATCTCTCGCCTCTGAGTCTACTCTTAGGGGTGTGCTATTGATGGTTTTTTTTTTGTTTGTTTAGGTTCATACTAGGCGAACTGCCTTTGCGAGCAATTTTAAGCTTAGCCAATTATCCCTTGTGAGCCTCAAACGCTGCACCTTGTGTTTGTAAGGCAAACACCTTAACCATTAGGCTACCCTCCCAAGGGTTGTAATTTGCAGGGGTATTTGACTTCCCAAAGGGTATGATAATGTATTTTTTCACATTTAATTTTAGGCCATGGTTCTGGCACCAATCATTTGTCTGATCTAGACCCTCCTCAAGGATATCTGCACTTTTGGGGGATTCAGTAATTGCCCCCAGCTTGCAGTTGTAGACAAACTTTGTCATTCAGAGGCTTTTCACATTACTCATGACTTCTGAGAAGTATGTTCCAAGCAGGAGTGGTTCTAGCATTGAGCTCTGTGGCAGTCTACTAGTAACTGGTCTCTTGCTGGATCTGGATTTACCCACTTTAACCACGTGTCCTGTCCATGAGCCAAATGGCTAGCCATCTGGTGATTTTGGGATTTATTCCCAGTTTTGTGTTTATTTATAATACCTGAGTAGGAAATTGTATCAAATGCCTTGGCCAGGTCAAGGTGGGTGATATGAACTGTTTTACTCTCATCCATGACCTCAGTGTCTTTCTCAAAGAAATCCACCAGATTCAGTAGGCAAGACCTGCCCTTGGCAAAGCTGAACCAGGATGGGTCCATTGTTTGGAGGTTTCCTATGTCATTATTTAACATGTCCATGATTATTTGTTCCATGGCCTTACATATAAGACTAGTCAAACTTATGGGTCTGTAATTTACCTGGTCAGTAGTTGGCCCTTGTTTATGCAGACAGATTACTGCTGCTGTCCTCCATGATCCTAATGAGCCTGATAAGTCCTGATTTAAGCTGTCTAAGGGGCAACCTGTTATATCAGCAGGTCCCATTGTAGCTGTAGTTTTAGCTTTAGAGAGTGCAGTGACAACCTGTTTTTTTAGTGATAATTGGCAGTGGAGTAGTAGATGGTATTTCCTGAGAACTGGGGGTGATGAGGAGGTGAAATTTTAGCTGAATTTGTCGGGCAGTAGATTTGCTGTATGATGCCATTTACAACTAATTTCACATGTGTCTCCCCGACATACAGCATTCTTCTTCTGTTTTCGCTCAGTTAAATGCCACTGCATGCTTTAAGTTTCCATATACAGTGATGTATCTCATATAAACACTATTTTATCACATTTTATCACATTTCTCCTTTTTCAAGGAAACATTTGTTTTTCCAATAAAAAGAAGAATCACAGTCAAATGATCAAAATCGTGATTATACATATGACATCATGAAATGGCAACTATATTACAAAAAATGAATATGATATAGCCTAGTGAATTGGAAATACCTAATGCAGAATTTTTCCATTTTGTAATTTGGCACTGTTGTGATCTTTATGATTGTTATTTTCCTAATATTTGGTATTGATTGTGAGCCAATGCCCCACTCATCTTGAAGAACAGACTATTTGTGTATATTTGGCCTCCACAGGGATCAATTGCAAAGGTATGCCTGACTGTTCACCCTCCTACAAGGATGGGCAAGCCCATCCCCCCTGTCTGTGCCATCAATGTTTTGAGTCAGTAATCAACCTCAGGTCACCTGTGCCTTAGTTAGGGTTTTATTCCCTCCATGTCACCAGCACAGGCTATAAACATTTCTGTTTAGTGATGGTTACCTATTTTTAAGTTTAGGCATACTATCTCAGCTGAAGATAAGTGCTAACCCTTCCATCTATCAAAAGTATCTGAAAAAAAAATGATTTTATGTATGGCAACCATTTTGCAAGATGAATGACAGAGTATTAAATGCTGTACTGAACCCCTGAGTATCAGCCATTTGATGGGAAGGCTTGCCTAGAAGGGAGCATTTAGATTTGGCAAATTATATTGTTCATCATAAATCCCAGAATGCCCATTACTGAAGAAGTGTTTATAGATATCATATGACAGTCTAAGGATTGTGTTCTCCAGTAGTTTCTTCTTGTGGTTCTCTGCACAGCAGAAGACAGAAACTATGGAAAATCCTCTTGCGGATGATATTTTGCATAATTATATTAAAGTAGTTCAAAAATATTACAGCCACTTGATCCCCAACTGCTTGAATTCCACTAACTCACAGCTGAGGACTTGAAGGGCTGTACGCCTGACCACCCAGCTGCCCAAATGGGTGCTCAAACTCAGATGTGAGATCAGGGACCCAGCTGTTGCAGCGGTCAGATACAATCCACTTGCTGTGGAACATTTAAGTGGGTAAGGGTAACAGGGAGAGGGATTTTAGGTTTAGGAGGAGAGAGGGAATTTTAGGTTATTGGATGGGATCTGAACGTTAGGGCTGGGGGGAAGGAGGATTTTAGGCTTAGGGAGTGATTGGGAGAAGAGGGGGGGTTTGGTTTAGCAGAGGTTAGAGAGGGGGATTTTAGGTTTAGGGTGTGATCAGAAGGTAGCAGAGGTCAGAGTTAGGAAGGGAAGGGGAAAATTTAAGTTTACGGAGAGAATGGGAGATGATAATTTGTGAGGGGAGGTGGATTTTAGCTTAACAGAGCCAAACAGAGGGGAACAGAGGGTTATGAAGGGGAGAGGGATTTTAACTTTATGGACCAATCAAAAGTTTAAGTTTAGGGGAACAGGTGATAAGTCAGGCTTCTGGGAGAGATAGTTAGCCTTTGCTAACTTTATGGGAATTGAGTCTGTGGATGTTAGGGCACTTGTCAACACAAGCTTGTGTGAGTAGGGAAGTATGTCATGAGCTAATGCTACATGAGCACTTGTAGTAGACCCAATAGTTCACATCTGTAGTACATGTCCTCACCCAGATACTGTGGTTTATTAAGACATTATTTTGTGCTTTATATGTAGTTTTAGTGCTGTACTGTTTTCTTTATGATCTGATGAGACTCCATATTTCTGTCAAAATGGCATGATATTTATTATTTTTTAGAAACATATTTGAAACATTGTATTCTATAAATTTGTTGCAATGAGTGCACCAAGTTCAATACTTTTAGAGAGCACTGGACAGGCCTCCCTCATGTCATAATGTAGTGTTAACACAGGTGCTGGCTGTTTTTTGTTTGTGGATTGTGAGTTACCATTTACTAGTCTGGAAGGTTTAGTATACAAGGTCAGCCACAGTATAGTTAGGAACATGTAGCCATTACAGTGGGAGAATGCTATTGTAAAACAGAATATATTCATGTACTTCTTTTTTAGCTGCAGATTAATCAGGTATTTTCTTTTTTACTTAGATTGCTGAAGGAATGGCTTATATTGAAAGAAAAAATTACATTCACCGAGATTTGAGGGCTGCAAATGTACTAGTATCTGAGAGTCTTTGCTGTAAAATTGCCGACTTTGGACTGGCCAGGCTTATTGAGAATGAATATACAGCACAAGAAGGTAGGTTGGCCTTTATCCTGACTTGTGTAAGACACCTTAACACACTAGACCAACTCCTGTGCATATACATTGTATAAATGTGCATATATATTGTATAAATGTATGACACATTTGTGCTTCCTTAGCTAATACCTTCTAGTAGAGTAGACGTTAGTCTGATTAGTGTTTTTCGTCTTTTTCTAACTAGGTTAGCACATTAGTGAAAGTTGCCTGTTTTCATGGATGACCCAGGATGATTGTCTGATTACATGACTTCCTCAGAGTCACACAGGTTTCAGGTTAAGAATAAACAAATCAGACGTGACTTTGTGATGGTGCTCATTAATAGCTCATAGTTTATGTTTCTGTTAATGGTCAGAGAAAGAGTATGATGACTGTTGCCTAAGTAATGTTCAGATATAAGCCGTGCTCTATGAAATCCTTGCACAGAGAGTATAAATACATGCAGAGGTGACTTATCCATTCTGTACCATTCCCCATGCTACTTTACTGACATTGAAAGGAAAAAATAAAATGATAGTGAATACCTGGAAGGTCTGGATATAGGTGGTGTCAGCTGGAAGAAGAGTAACCACTGCGGGATGTTTGCTTTATGGAGTAGCTGAGAACCACAGTTTGGAGGAATCAGTATGATAGTATTAGTATGGTTTTCACTGGATAGAATGTAAATGGGATCATTACTGCAAACCTTGGCACTCTTCTGTGCATATGTCATCACTTAATGGTGTGATTCAAATTAAATGGTGCCACAAAAACAAGTCATACTAGCACAACAATGGTGACATTTATGAGGGTCTTCTCCAGCAAAGACTGACGCAGCAGTGCAACTGTTTGTATTGCTGCTTTACAGTACTCATTTCTCCGGTATGTTGCCTGGTCATATGGCCTTCAGTGTGTAATTTGAATGCCTTCTTTATGTTCATTTAGCATTTTGCTGGAGCCTCTGATTTCTTCTCACAACCCAAAGTCATGTTGGAAAGTGAATTGTCAATGGTCAAAATAGTCACTATGTGTCTGTATGTGCATGTATCCTATATGATAGACTGGCATTGTTTGCACTGCTTGTTAATGCTTTATTCCCAATAACTGCTAATACAGACTATTTCCCCATGGTTCTGTATTGGTCAAAGTGGGGTAATAAAACTAAATAAATGAATTTAGCAATAAAAAATGAAACACTCATAAGGAATTCAGCAGTGGATGCTAAAGAAAGGAAGTGAGAGAAAAAACTGTGTGGAACAGCCATACCTTCCATTACAAAGACAATGCTCACTTTTGTGAAATGGAGAGAAACAGTTTTTTTCTCGGTGCTGTTTATTTAACCCTGTAATTGTAGTAAAAGAAATATACGTGTCTATATTTCAAGTTTGTGATTAACATAAAAAATGAAGAACTACTGGATATCATTTGCATATTTATATTCATCTGCTTAAGTTTATGTTTTTTAACGTGTTCACTACTTTTTTTATAATGGTCTTTACCTTAAACTAATCCATATTGCAGAACAGGTTTTCTCTAACATGGTATTACTGTACAAGTAAAGCTCAGTAACAACAAGTTTAACATTTCACAGCAGTCCCAGCAACGCACTGTGAAGCCTGGTTACAAGAAAAATAAATGAACACCAACTTTCATTTGCTAAACAAGGATGAAATGCAATGGCTAGCAAATATGAAAAAAAAAACAAAAACATAAAGTTAATGAAAAGAACTTGTAACATAAGCGGTACAACAACCTGCTATTTCCTCACTAAACGAACCTCTTACAAAGCCTCCCTTAATGAGGTGGGGGAATTGGTCAACAAAAATAACTGCACCACCAGCAGCCATTACAATTACCTGTGTATATGTGTGTGTGTGTGTGTGTGTGTGTGTGTGTGTGTGTGTGTGTGTGTGTGTGTGTGTGTGTGTGTGTGTGTGTATGTGTGTGTGTGCTAGAGGCAGTTGTAATACTTTACACTGCATTGCTCATGTTACTTGTTATTTCTTTACTGATATGATTGCAGTATAACATCAATATTGCTCACCATCAAGAAATTTGCTGTAATTGCTGGTCACCTGTTGCTGCTAGCAGACAAATTAATTTCCAACTTTACTCCATCCCCACCCCCAACCATCCCCCCAATAATACCTTCAAACATAATCCCTCCGACTATAACTAGGGAGCATGTATTGACTGCGCTCACTAAAGCCATGAACACTGTCTCAAAGCGCCCCAATAACATCCCAGGATGCCTCCTGATGGTCAAAAATACAACATATCAGGATCCCTGTACTCATTATTTAACTATAGTCTTAAAAGAGGCCTTGTGCCGTGTGAAAGGAGGACTGCGATGGTCATCGCCCTTCATAAAGGAGGACCTTCAACAGAACCTGGAAACTACAGACCCATTAGTCTGACTAGTCTTATTTGCAAAGCCATGAAAAGAAAAGCCATGTAAAAAATGATCATGAAAACTATCAGCAAGGACATAGGAGACCTCCAGACATTGGATTCCTTCCCATTTGGCTTTGTCAAAGGAAGGTCACATCTACTGAATCTAGTGAACATCTCTGAAAAGGTCATTAAAGCAATGGATGAGAGGAAAATGGTGCATACTGTCTACCTAGCTAGCTATGGCATTTCATACATTACTCCACTCAGGCATTGTCAACAAACTTACAGAACTAGGTATAATCTCATTTATAACACCCTGGATAGCTAGCTGACTCACTAGTAGGACCCAGGAGGTTAGAATTGGTGAGACTACCTCTGCAAAGAGGCGGGTCATCAGTAGATTCCCCAGGCTCTGGGCTAGACTCACACCTGTTTGGCATCTACTTCTTGGATGTCAGAGCTGATATCAAAGGCCTCTGGCTAACCAAGTTCACAAATTACTGCAAACTGGGAGCAGTCATTGAATCTCTCAAGATGAAAACACCCTTCAGGAAATCTAATACAGACAAACGCTTGGTGCCAAAGCAATGGCTGAAAAATCAGTGCCAAGAAATACATTATAATAACTTTTGTGAAGTATGCCACCCCAGGTAACTATGGCATCAGTAAAAAACTCTTAAACTTTGATTCCCTGGGAACTCATGTAGATAGTAACCTAGCGTTTGACCAACATGTGTCCAGTGTAGCAAGAAAATCCTTATGTGTTGCTCAACTTATAAGCACATCCAGACAGGCCATCATAGAGCATAATGCCCCCTAGCTCACTGACCAGTAACATCCAGCAACTGGAATGTCCACAATGGTTCCTTACAATAAGGATATCGGGATTAAACACAATATCCTATGCTGATCTCCTCAAAGTCCTGTCTCTTCTGAGAAGTGATCTTTGCCTGGCATACAAGGTTCATAGGTAAATACTATGTGAACTGCCCTGAAGAGCTATTTTAAGCCTAGCCAATAATCCAAGGTCAGAATCAAAGCCTCTACATTGAGTTTATGAAGTGAAGACATTAACTATTATGCCAAACCCACCCTCCAAAGTAAATTGCTATGAAGATGTTGTGTATTGAACACAGGACCTCATATACACAAAGCATGTTGCGCTACCACTAACTTACATCCCCTAACCCCGTTTTGATGAATATTTCACACATCTGCTAAACAAACAGCATCAGAACTACTAAATGACACTGCTTATTTCTACCCACCTCCCTTCCCTAATGCATGTCGTTATATTTTCCCTATAACTCTTCCCCTCCTTTTTCCACCACACAATGTTATCTTTACTGCTATTTCTCCCACTTCTAATCTCCCTAACCCTAAGCACTTCCTACCACACTGAGCTCCATATCTTCCCCTCTTCCCCCATCTTTCCCTTTCCCAGACCTCTTCCAACATATAACCAACCTCCACTGACTATTGCCCCCTCTCTTTTCTGTCTCTCCCCTTTTCAATGTCTTAAATTTAAACTCGTGGCCTACCCTGCTCTTACTCCTAAGCCCTACTGACCACCCTCACCATTTTCCATCTTGTCTTTGCTCTTCTGGTTTCCGGTTACATCCATCCCAATCCTGGGCCCTCCCCTCTTTCCACTTCCCCTCCACCTTCATCTGCTGTACCCCCCAAAACATCCTCAAATATCTCCAGCCCCAAACATCTCTCTATCTCTGCAACGAACATCCAAAGCCTAAACAACAAAACGTCCGAACTTCATGCATGGTTGGCCCAACACAAACCTCACATCCTGGCCCTATCGGAAACCTGGCTAAAACCTCATATCAATTCCTCTGAGTTTCTCCCACCTCAATACAAAATCTATAGGTCTGATAGGACACCCAAAAAAGTTGGTGGGGTGGTTATCTTGTACTCTGTTTCACTGATGTTAACACCTATAGACATTACCCTGCCTAGTTTCTCCCCTGTTGAACTACTACTCCTAGACTGCCACATCAATAACTATAGGAAGTTTTCTATTGCCTCTATCTCTATCCCCGAGGTAAAAAGATCCCCATCCTTGAACATATACTCCTGGATAAACACCTTCATCCCCTATGAAACCATCATTCTTGGAGATGTTACTATAGATTGGAACTCCATTATTGGTGACTCACCCCAACATTTCATAAACCTGTATGGATTTTCACAACTGATTACTACCACTACCCACTACAGTACAAATGCTACAGGTTCCACAATAGACTGGATCGTGACCAACTCTCCAAACAACTATTGCAACCCTTCTACTTTCTGTGACTCTATTTGTAACCACTGTCCCATCTCTTTCTTAAGGCACTCTCATCATCTCTCTAAGCCCCATCTCCACAGAGATTGTAGGAAACTGACTAACTTTTCCCCTGAAACCTTTAACTATAGACTCTCTGCCATCAACTGGTCTTTCCTAAAAACTCTCCCACTCAATGATGTTGTTACTAAATTCAACCACATTTTTCTTGATGTCATAAACTCTCTTGCTCCAACTCACAAAATCAGAATCAAATCTAATTTCGCACCCTGTCTTTCCAAAGCCACTCATGCTTTGATGCATGAAAGAGATGCCCTATGGAAAAAAATGGCAAACCACTAAAACTCCCACCTTTCTCCAAGGTTATATGCAACTCAGAAATGGTGTAAAAACATTATTTTGGATAAATGCCAATATTTCACTAAATTTTAAAGCTCTCACCCAAATGACCCCCAAAAATTCTGGAGTACTATCAATTCCCTGCTCCGCACTGGTTTTCCTACCATCCCTAACACTTTCCCCTATCACGCTCCCTCTGAAACTGCAGACTTACTCAACAAATACTTCACAGACAGCATCTCTAAACTCCTACCTTCTGGTAACTCTGCTCATCCCAACTCTTCTGTGTCACCCTCACCTCCCCCTAAACCTCTATGCTCTTCTGTCTCTCAGTTGTTTACCTTGCAACCTATTCCTATTAAATATATCAAATCCCTACTTCTTAAACTAAAACCATGCTCTCCTTCCACTGATAAACTCCGCCCTCAATTTCTGAAAATTGCTGTTGACTCTATTGCATATCGTGTATCTATCTTAATCAACCACTCCATTCATGAATCTACCGTACCAGAAATATGGAAATCCTTCTATACCACTCCTCTGCACAAAGGTGGCAACTCTGTTCAACCCTTTAACTATAGATTAATTGCTATTCTCTCACCACTCTCTAAGATCCTTGAAAAATGTATACATACTCAACTAGTGTCATATCTCATTCCCAAAAATCTCCTCACCCCCACACAATATGGTTTCCTCCCTAAACACAGAATCTTGACTGCCTTACTATCCTTTACGCAAAAGGTTGTAGAAACTATGGACAACAACCTCCTCATCTCCTGTCTATTCCTTGATCTCTCTAAAACCTTCAACACTGTGTCTCATCCCATCCTTCTTAACAAACTCTCAGACCTAAACCTCCCTCCTTCTACTCTTGGCTGGTTCCAATCCTACCTTACTGGCATAAAACAAGCTGTTAGATGGCAGCAGACTTTCTCACCCTTCCTTGCTGTTCAAACAGGAGTACCCCAAGGCTCCATATTTGGACCGCTCCTTTTCACTATTTTTACCAACAACCTACATTTATGCTGCAGTCTCTCATCTGTAATACAATATGCAGACAACTCTACTCTCTTATCTATCTCCAATACTATCTCTGAACTACACACACCAACAAAGAATTCCTTTACCTCTTTTGAAAAATGGCTCAGAAATAATGAACAAATCCTTAACCTGAAAAA